>NW_026587759.1:1952368-1996998 GCF_907164565.1 Psammomys obesus
GTGTGTGTGTGTGTGTGTGTGTGTGTGTGTGTGTGTGTGTGTGTGTGAACTTAAAGTTGAGGTTAAACTTAAGAATTTGACTTGGTTTAGCTCTGGTTCTGGTCAGGGTAGGAAAAGTAATGAATTGCCCCACTCTGATATGAAACAGCCCCAGAGAATCTTGTCATTGCTCCGCAGGGAAACCCCACAAATTAAACAGGCATTCCTATGTGAACTACTATTTGATCAGCACATTCTGAAAAGGTGGCTAATTCCTTTTTCTTGTTCTCTTTGCCTTTGGAGGGAGGAGAAGAGGGAAGGTCAGTTGGGGAGGGTAGTAATGGGTAGTAGTCCAAGAGCTGCTGTTTGACCTTTTCAGAACGGGTTTGCTGAACCCTTGCTCCTTCTTGTCACAGTTTAAAAACCAGAGGAGCCGGTTTAGAGAAGAAGTTGTTAGCATTCCATTTTTATTATGACATTTCACAGTCATCTGATTTAATGTCCCTTGACCGGATTGTCCACCGTGAGACGATGGGCTTGAAATGTTATTTAGAGCACTGATAAAAGGTGAGCGGCTCTAAGATGACAGCAAGTCATAAGGCTGGTGGTGTGACATTAATTTTCTCCATAACAGAGATGGAATAAGACGTCATGGTGACAAGCTGTCAATCAGCTCTGGCCCCTCAGAGCATCTCTGTGCTGTAGGATGGGGTATTGCCTTTCTCGTAATAGAGCTGAACTGCGATGCGCTCTCTGACAGCTGCTGCAGCCATAGAGAAAATATATTATACAGCCTTTCATTAAAAAAATAAAGAGGAGTCCTCTCCAGAGCATTTCAATCTTTTCCATCTATTGAGGGCTGAAAGGATTCACAGCAAATCATGGATTCCTCTGCTATGGAAATTTCTAGCTTCAAAAGCCATACATGTTTTGAGGCCTCCTAAAATAACCATAAATAACAATGTGGGAATGCCCCTTGATAAAGCTTTTCATAAAATTAATTTTAAACTGGTATTTATTTGCTTGTTTTCTTTGAGTTCTTACTATATTCTCTATGACACTGGCCTAAACAGTAGAAATTTGCAATGAATTGTCAACTGTCAGGTGAGTTGGAGAATGAAACCAGCAGCCTCTAATCGCCCTTCCCCCTAAGAGGGAAGGCTGGCCCCAGAACTGAAGCCCCAGACAGTGTGGCTGGCCGCGGCTGCTCCATTGAACACCAGAGTGAAATGATTCTGCCTGATGATATTTGTTTTAGACACAATGAAACTTGGTTTGAATTGCTCCTGGAAAAATTAAAGTGCTGAACGCTTCTGATGAAACTATTCCCCATCATTAGGGAATATTCCTACCTGGCTTAATATATTGATTGAACGCTAATGAGAAGCTGCCCCAACTTTATCAGTGCTGTAGGACACAGCCTTACCTGGAAACCTCAGAACCTTAACACTGCTGCCCAAATTCCCCATGATAAACCTCTGATTTGTAGGGATTTAAAGAGAGAGACAGGTGCAATTTTACTAAATCCAGCCAAATGAGCCTTTTAAATAATTTTTTGGTGATAAACAGTTGTTTATAATTAGAGATTAAGAGGTAATCTTTGTGCTGAGCACTGTTTTTAGAAAGTCAAGCTATGCAATTACACATTCATCTGTATTTCTTCCTCTCACTGTACCAAGGTCATAGCTTCAGTGTAAATAATGACTAGCCATCCGGGACTGATAAAGTTTGTATTATAGAATCTTTGGCTTGCATGTACCTTTACACTATTAACACACTAATGGGATTGCTTTTATTCTAGTAACATTTTGGTAGATAACTCTTTACACAGAAGCGTATTAAACTATGTTGTCGTGAAACATTTTAAAGATGGTGAGAAATTAAGAGCCTTTGACTTACTCCATAGAGGTACTGGCCTGGCCGTAGGAAAAATAATATGAAATGTAAACAGAATGCATATCAATGTTCTGCAATTTTGTCTTATTTTCCCATTCTTTAGATTTCTGGCTATTTGTGTTAGCTCCCCTCCTTCAGGTTCTTTAAGTACTATCCTTATTAAGACATCACAAATTTTGAAGTGAAATAACTTTTACCATATGGTTCATCTATCAAAAACTCCACATTCTATACATTATAGCAAATACAAATATAAACTTAAGAAAAATTCTTCACTACCTTTGAATTAATTTTATTTTTTAAACTTGTTTTATTTTTTAAATATCTCCCAATAAAACCAAGTTTTAGTTTTATAAAACTATAAGACTATGTGAGTCTTTAAATTAATTATTATTTTAACAGTTCAAAAATAAATGTATTTTAAAATATCCTCTTATAAAACCAAGTTTTATAAATAGTTTAAATAAATAGGTTTATTTGTAAAATGTCTCCCTATACAACTATGTGAGTTTTTAAATTAACTATTAGCAAAGTCTTTAGATAATAATTTACTCCTCATCTAAGCACTAAGAATAAAATGGTAGAAAAATAACTTGTTTAGTGTTGACTTTCTCAATAACCCCATGTCTGAAGAGTGTGAGGAGTGTCATGTAACCAGTCACTGAAGAGTTAAGACTGTTTAGCATGCTCTCCAGACTATCCTATCTGCAGATGACTTTTTCGAGGCGCTTTACTAGAAGACAGGGAGAGGAACCACTGGAGGCCTCTGCTCATAGCTCACTGCTCGGCATCTACTGAGTGTTGGTTACACTTTTGTTCATGGTGTTTGTGCTAATTTATTTCAGAAAATAACATCACTAATTCCATAATCTTGTGTGTGCATGCACACGTGTGTGTACACGAGTGCACATATGCGTTCCCGACATCGGAAGGATAATTGGGCTTGAAAAAGCACAAATGATCTTTTGACCCCTGAGACAGCAGTCTAAGAAAACTTAGTGTTTTCTAATCATATGTTTGAGGCTTCTTTAGGCTTTTTTTTTTCCTAATGCCCATGTTTGGATTTTTCAGAGCCCTCTAAGGATATTTAACAACCTAAAAGACGTGGGATTTCTCCAGGTGAAGGTCATCCGAGCAGAAGGTTTGATGGCTGCTGACGTCACGGGTAGGTGATGATGCAGTTTCCCTTTGTATATATCAGAAAGTCGGTACAATAAAATAACCCAGCTTTACGTTTCATCTGAGTGGATCATTGAAGTCAGCGATTTAAATAGAAAGATGCAGTGTTGGTCTCACAAAAGGTTTGATAATCCCTGATGGCCTACATAGTTCTGTATTTTAAACACAGTGTGATACCACTAAAAATAAATAATAAAAATCAAAATAACGTCTAAATTGTTGTCCTGCCAATGTTTAGTCGATGTTGTAGGATTGATGAGTCCAGGTATTTTTACTTCTGCATACTGAACAACACAGACTCCTGTTCTGTCCGTTATCACCAGCTTTGCTAACGCACGTGAAATATGCTATATCATTCAATAAAAAGTTCAGTAATGGAATACTCAGTAATTACTATGAATGCTTCATCTTTGAGTTGCTGCTATAATTCTCTAAGTACACAATTTCTTCAGCATACTGTAAAATAACTGTGTATCTAAACTAGGCATATATGTGACTTTTCACCCAGAACATAGGTGTGTGAGAACAGAAAAACGAGTCTTGTGTCTTCTATCACTTTAGTATCACTGTTTGTTCAATATATTAACAAAGGAGATGATGGTGTTTATATCAAGATATAATTAATTAATAATTAAAGAATTAATTATTTTGTTTGGAGCTATCATCATTCATTTGTCATTTAATTCAATAAAGATTTGAGGGATGTTTGTATGACCCATTGAATTATCTATGTCAAATTGGATGGTAAGGTAGGATTTGCCAGTTTCATGGAAATTTCACTGTGCTGGGAAACATTGGCTTATTATTTATAAAAATAAGCACATCATTCTAAATGTTAAGCAAGATGGCCTTTATAAAGTTACAGACTTATCTGAAGAAAATACTGTACTTTTCTTACTGTCCAACCATCTACAAATCACTATGTCCTTCTTTAATTCATTCAGTTAAATTGAAAACATGCTAAAAGATAATTCCCATCAAAATTAAACCACAGAGGTTTGCTCCAAAATAGGAATATTTAAAATTTAATATTTACATATCATCAAATGAGTATACCAAATGACTGAAATAAAAATTTAGGGATTTGTTATTTCTTTGAAAAGATGATCACCAACTCATTTGTAGCTGAAGAAAAAACACTTTAGAAACATATATGGATACCTGGGAATGATGGGACTATGGGTGGCTGTAACCTCTGAGTGAGAGCTACCTTAGCTGTTGGTGATAAAGAACTTGTGAGTGGTGAGTTTATTCATTTCCCTTCTTACAGCTTTCTTGTGTAGTTATCAATAAATTAATCTGTGCACGATAATTTCATATAGAAAAATCCACATCCTGTTTATTTGAAATGCTTAGCTACCTGACATCATTCAAACTGAATGTAATTGTATCAGTTTGTCTCCTCTTAGAAGCTGTCATTGATTTTAAAACTTCATGAATATGCAAACTAGGTTAACCTACTTGGCCTGAATGCCACTATGGAAGTTAAAGTACATGTTCTTTCAAAGTTGGAAAAAATAGAGATATTTCTTTTCTAAAGGCTCTATGTAAATCAATGTGAATAACAATAGCCTTTCCACTAGAGATTCAATGAGATATAAATTTTATTTGATAAAGTGAACATTAATTTGGGGAATCCTGAATAACTGAATCTCAATTTTTTCCTTTAGTTTTAAAGATATAAATCTGATAATTCCTCATTCCATGCTGACCTTATAATCTAATGGGCTCTGGATTGAACAAGAGAGATGTTGAACTATTCAGGGGCAAGTAGGTAATTTAGTCTTTGACCTTGTTCACCCTTGGACCTTCTATGTTTTTTATAACA
Organism: Psammomys obesus; assembly: GCF_907164565.1. Classification (NCBI taxonomy): domain Eukaryota; kingdom Metazoa; phylum Chordata; class Mammalia; order Rodentia; family Muridae; genus Psammomys; species Psammomys obesus. The sequence continues at coordinate 1,957,251 of NW_026587759.1, forward strand.
TTTGTGGTGGTGGCAAAAATTAAGAAGAGAAATAAATGTCTGAATATACTATTAATAAAAAAATAATCTTGCTTCTGAAATTATAAATAATTTCAGCACAAATAAGCTTTTCATGTATTTTGACATTTATTTATAGAATTTTGAAAAGTTGATGTTCATCTTAGTGGTTAAGGACAGTAGAGCTCTGCCTAATGAGGAACAAAAGTAGAAAGATGGGATTGACTGGACTGTTTCATCTTTAGGTCTTCAAGCAAGCATCCATCTAGCCCAGTGGTCCTCACCCTCCCTAACGCTGGGACACTTCTGCACAGTTCCTAATGTGGTGATCCCAACTCTAACATTATTCTTGTTGCTACTTCATAATTGTGATTTTGTTACTGTTATGAATAGTAATGTAAATATTTTTGGAGTTAGAGGTTTGCCAAGGCAGTTGAGACCCCAGGTTGTGAGCTACTGATCTACAGTATTGTGGATGGATTTGGAGGGCTTTAGATCATGAGTAATTCTCTATACTAAACCAGGGATATTTTCTGACCTGGTACAAATGAAGCTGTAGTTAGAAGATATTTGGCTTCAGAATACTTTTCTAAACAAATCTAACAAGACAAACTTTACAATCACATAACTTAAGCACAATTTTAATTAACACTCCAAACTTAAAAGAGCACAGGAAAGAAAGGTTCTATAGTTTTTTAAGTAACTATCAATCTTACCACAGTTACAAAGAATTTTTTCCTTTCAAAATGTAAAATTTTTCTTTTGTTACAACACATCCATTGAGAAACATTGTGATACTGTGTTAACGCTGTGTGAATAAAGAGCAATTGAGACTCTTTGAATGAGTGAGTATAAAGCACAAATTACTTTTTAATGAAACCCTCAATTCTTTTCCTCTCCACAAAAAAGCCTATAGCCTTGTCCAGCCGAACACTGCTACAGTAGGTCACTTCAGTTAAGCCCCTAATAAACCATTGATAGTCAATGGTAGTTTTTTCTTCGGTCTCAATAGCCCAGTGTTGGACAGTGCACTTCAAATCATTAAGGTTAATACAGATTTTAAAAAGAGATTAACTCTGGTGGTTAAGGCCTCGATTTACAGCTCCCACACATATGCACACTGAGCACAGCACAAGAGTGGATTGAAATTTCAGTCAAATTGTGGACAGCCTTTCACAGCCTGAGAAAGTGGCACTAGGGTTTGAAAAGTTAGTGCACTAAACTAAGGTAAAAAGTTTCGGCAACTGAAAGATACTTATAAGCACAACTTACTCACCTCCAGCTACCCCGCGAGAGGTTGCTGTTTCTTTGTGCCATCAAAGCACAAACTAGAGGCTGTGTGGTCCTGTTCACTGGGAAGAATCTCGCCAATATGAAACCACATGTCTCCTAAAACTTGACAGATTATGAGACCAGAAAGGCCAACTGGGGAATGTGTGTGTGTGCCTCTGTTTGTATGTGATAGAAAATGAAATTGTCTTTTTCTTGCTCCTTATTATTCTTTGTCCTTAAGTAGGGCCTAATTTCTGCCTGTAACAGAGCATTTCAAGTCCTCCATGTTGACTGAGGCTTTCTCAGTGGAGTCTTTACACCTGGGTGATGAGTTCTTTCAAATTTCAAAAGAAAGAAGAGCGCTCTCATCTGCCCCAGCCCCTCCTGCTTTCTCCACGTTGTGAGATCTCTTCCTCAGCCCTTCTCTGTGCTTTCCCCTGGGTTGTGATGGTTCTCCAGCCCCTCCTCTTCATTTTACCAGGGTTGTGGGAGGTTTTGTTGTTATTGTTTGTTTTTTGTTTTCCCCCTGAGGAAGAGGTCATAGCCTCTCCAGGGAGACCAGCCTGTTGGTTTCAGAAACAGTGATATGGGAGAACTGTGAAACCTTCAAAGATGCTCTGCCTTGCCACTGTGTTAAAAGGTGCATGCACCAAACTGGAGTGTCCCAGGTGAATGGATTTGGAAAGAAATGCACCCTCTCTTTTAGGAAGTTATAGAGGGAGAAGAGAGAGAGGACTTATGATTAACAGTCACTGAAATTGTCCCATTAAATGAAGATTTTTCTCCCCAAACTAAGCCATTCACAAAGACTTGTGTAATGTCAGCTTCATAATCTAGAAAGCGACTAGTTATTAAAGAGAAATGTTTAATGCCCCTTTATTTGCATAGACTTTTTCTGTGTTTTCCTTTTGGAAAACTGTCTTCATTGTTGGAAAATATTTAAGTAACAAAACAGCAGAAAAAGACATGCTACAGTTTTTTTTTTTTTTTTAACAGTCTCTGTGATGAGAGTCTTATTATCGTACAAAATAACAGTGAGCAGCTCAGATTCATTAGCAGAGCTAAATTTAAGCCCCATTTGACAGGGTGCCTAGAAAACATTTTGTTTTGCTGTCTGTGGGCTTTAATTAAGATGTGTTCAATTTCAGTCCTCTTCAGTCTAGCCCCCACCCCCAACTTGCTGTGTCACAGAGCAGCGATCAGACACTTTGAGATGGTCCGGCCCATGACTTTGACCTTCTGCGCAGTCCGGCGTTCCCTGGGGAACCGTTCAGCTCATGAGGTCTGATTTCACACTTCAGGATGCCCCAGCTCTCTTAACAACGACAGGGAGACAAAGCCCTTTAGAGCAGGCCGCATGGGGACTTGTTTAAATTGGAAACCAGAGAGGAGTCAAGGAACAAGGTTAGGGGCTGCAGAATAGTGCTTTTAATAAAGAGCTCACAGCTCTGGCTCAGCTCAAAGAGGTCTACCTCTGTACAATTAATTGAGCCATTTATCTGGAGCATCTTAGGCCTCTACTTTCTCACAGAATTGCGTGGTAAATATCAGCTAAGAAGCAAATGAGAGATACATGAAGTGAATTTTAACACTTTGATTGCTGTGCTTCCAGTCTTCATTAAAAGTAAATTTATTTGTATTTCTGACCTCATTATCAGTAGGCTGCCTGCATTTTTATTGGTTCCTGTGATTTCCAGCTTGAGTGTGTCATGAAGGTATATTTTATACAGAGATTGAAATTTATTATTCCTGGCATTTTCCCTGAACATTATGGGTCTATTCAGAAAAAAAAAAAAAAATGAAAAGGCAGTTGTAGAGAAGAAAGCAAGTCAGTTCCTGGAAAGTATGATAGAAAGTTGGAAAAATGGTATCATGTGTGCATACATACATACATACATACATACATATTAGACTGTTTTTATATCACATACTCTCCTTAAAAAATAACTTGTGGGTTCTTTTAGCCAAAGTGTACAAAATGTATGTATTTATTGCCATCAAATGCTCTTTTTGTTTAAACAAAAAATAAATATTAAAATTGAACAGTACACTTTATTTTTATTATGTATCTTCATTAATGAAGACATTAACATATAATAGAAGTTTTCTTAACAGTATACTTTGATAAAACGTTTTATCCAATTTGTAAAGCATCAGAGCTTGATGTTTTGTCATAATTAGATGCATGACTTAAAAAACATTCTCATGTCCAAACTCACACATGATAGAAGCACTAATGTTCTTCACTGAGAATGAGACTAAGCAAAAATGAGCATCACAAAAACAGCAGCAGCTCAGCTTCCTTCCTTCTTTTACATCACACACCTTACCTAGACATAAAACTTTCTTTTAATAATTGCATTTTTTTTAAAAATCATACTGTAAATGAAGAAATGGAAAAGAATTCTTTTAAGACTAAGCCATTCTTATCAAATAGTTGTTAAAAACATAAATGAACATTGTAATTTAGTATGAATACTGGAGTAACCTGAGTCTGAACCAGTATTTCAAGTGGAATTACAGAAATCATGTGTGATTCGTATGCAGGTCACATGGTTAGGAGATTCTGCTTTGAAAGAATAGGCAGGACGACAAAGAGATTAATAATTGGGTTTGATATGCTGTAGAGGTGAAGAACTATGGGATGAGAAAGTGGTGGTCCCCTATCAATAGGAAATGAAGGAGAGAGAAATACTATAAAATAATTAGTCAGGTTCTGTGCAACCAAGATTACAGAATGATCCTTTGAGTAACGAGATGGAGAATTGCTGATGTGCCTTGTAAGGCCAGCCTCAGGATTTCCCTCCGTGTGGAAGATATCTGAAGATGGTGTAATCATTTCAAATTAAATTATTCTTGATATTTTTGTTATACTGAAATGTAGTTCTATAAATAAGACATTCACTTCTTAGAGCAGTGGATCTAGGAAACACTGTAGAGAAGACTTTAATTTTATGTAGGTTTCTGAAGGGGGGAGCAGAAAGAGAGAACCATTTACTATAGAAATATTTGGATTGTATAATCATATAGTTAGAATCCTAAATCACTGAACAGTCAAGCCCAGGAGAATGATTAAAGACTGATGCCAATGGGAATACCGGGAGAAGCGTACATGGCTTTGTCTTTGGTCCATGCTAGTAACATTTATTTACTAACAACTTTGACAACATAATTGACTGCTTGCTTATTAAATTTGCCAAGAGGGCAAGTTGATTCATTTATATAAGACAAAAATATGTGTTCAAAATATCATAAGCCTTTCTGTGTACATATATAAATAATACATATACACTAAATATGTTGCCACATTACTTTAGACTGTTATTGTTTGCTGTGTATATATATATATATACATATATATATATATATATATATTTACAGACTGAAGTAATAGAGTTTATCCAATAACTAGGCATCAAAAATATAAATCTAAGGTCTTACATGGGTTAAAACAGAAATTTTTGCTTTTATGGTAGAAAATACATAAAATATTTTAAGCTTACAGCTGGGTTTAAGCATTATAAAAGTGAATTATGCATACACTAACCACTGTTATCAAAAATGAAAGTCAAATATTGAGAATGATACTTTAGTGTCAAAGAGAACATTGATAAACTGGTAAGAATGTATTTTCAACTAAAACATATTTTAATCTTGGTATTTATAGTGATATAAATGAAAATAGATTCAAAATAATAACAATAATAATTAATATTTTGAGTGTGTAAGGTACTGCTTTGAATTTGGCACAAGGATTATCAGAATGAATATCACAATTATGTGAATAAAAACTATTGTTATTCCAGTTTTTATAATTTGGAAAACTGAAGAGTAGAAAGATTATGAGATCAGCTAATTCTCTCTGTGTCTCTGTCCATGTCTCTGTCTCCCTTTCTGACACACACACACACACACACCAGCTCATGAACAGAACAACCACACAGATCTGAATCCTTGTTTTAGGACCCCTTGATAACTACACTGCATAAGGTAGACATGGGGAGGATGAGTCTCATTATTTTGCACTTCAAAGCTCTACCCCAGGAAGGTATAGATAGGAGCTATCAAAGGAATAGTGGCCACGGTTCATGTCCAAAGAGCCTTCTTCCTAGCAAATTTATTTCATTTTATTGAAAACAGATTTGTTTTCATACAGTACATTGTGGTTATGGTTTCCTCTACCCCAACTTCCCCCGGCGTGTCCCCACTCACCTAAACCCACATTCTCTCTCCCTTTCATTAGAAAACAAACAGGATCTAAAATGGTAATAATAATAATAATTAATAATTAGATAAAATGTAAACAAACAAACCCAAATGGGACAAAACAAACAGGAAAAAAAGCACAAAAAATACATATAGACAATGATGAGACACATACATTAATACACATAGAAAACTCATAAAAATAGATATCCATATGATATAAGCAAAATTTAATAAAAAGGGGGTTTAATTTAGAGCATTAAGTAAGTCATAGAATCTTTGTGGGCAGAAAGAACATAGACTCTATCCTCCTTCTGCAGAGATTAGTATTAATCTCTTAGGGAAGAATGAGAAGTGGTTTCTCCTACCACATTAGCAAGTTACAAAGAAACTGGCAACAGCTTATACTGTTTATACCTGCTCTTCCCAACAGCAAAATGAACCCTACAGGCTCACAGTTGGCTGAATTCTAGTAACAAACCTTAGGCATGTACACTTGATTCACACAATATAAATCTCACACACATAAATATACAAAGAGAGACATAAGTATTACATACATATATCCCTAGCTGCAAGAGAGCCTAGACATATTCCTCAGGGCTCACTGGCCTCTGGAGCACAGGGAGAGAGTATACAGGATGATTAAGATAAATGTTCATCCAGCCACAGTATCCCACGGGCACCTTTGTCGTATTTTGCCTGGCAGAAGCTGTGCACTTGTTTTATACCTAACATTTTAATTTGATTTTTCAATTACCACAGAAGAAAATTTAAGTGTAAGAGTCATAGATATCATAATTTTGTTCTCAATATAAACTTTTTTTTTCAAAAATTACAATTCTGAAAGAATCAGAAATTCCATTGAAGAAAAATTCCCTATCTTTGGAGCTGTTGAGGCAGAGTCTGGATGAGCCCCTGGTTGCCTGGGTGAGCTTTGTAACTTTTCCTTACTGCATCTTTCAAAACCATCAGATTCTGAGGTAGTGGCAGCAAAGTGACCAGCAGTCCTGAATGAAAATTTAGTAAAATTCGGGAAACACTATTGTAACAGCAGACGCCTGACAGTGATGATTTTCATTTGTGTTTCCTTTGAGTGAGAGAGGTTTTTTAAAGGTTACTAAAATTTTTAAGTCTAAAGGGTTTTATTACATTAGAAAAGGTCTCTCTAATTAATCAGTTTACTTATAGAGAACCTGCTCTGAAATCCCATGCTTTTCTGCAGAAGAATCTAATTAAGTACTAGAGACCCTGAAATATTTGGGAAGGTTGCCACAAAGAGTTTAATGTGTTTTATGCTTACTGTATATGAAACATGTGAATCTGTGCTTGTGAAATAAACATCATTTAAATAATGTTCTGTCAAGATGAATTAAAAATGAAGGTTTTCTAGGTAATGTAAGCTCATGCATAATTTTCTGTAGGCTTTCTTCATTTTATAGATTCATAGTCTTCCTTTTCTTTGTGTTCCTGTTTCTCAATATTTACATTTTACTTGCCATTCTTTGATTATAAGTTCCAAACTTCTGGAGTCTATTCAAAGGGTTCAGTTTTAGGATTCAATAATGCATCTAGTTACACGTAGTCCTGCTTTTCCTGGATATTCTTCTCCATCTAGTTTTAGATTGCAAGAGAGATTACAAAGTTAAAGGCAACATATTGTAGGTGCTATTAGTTTCGTCGGAAGTGTGGTTTGGGAAGGAGGGATTGGAAGGAGACAAGGGAGGGGGCCACAGATGGGATACAAAGTGAATAAATTGTAATAAATAATAAATAAATAAATAACCCAAAGTTTGGCATCTGCTTTGATACCCTGCTGGGTAGAGTCTTTCAGAGGCCCTCTGTGGTAGGCTCCTGTCTTGTTCCCTGTTTTCTCCCTCTTGCAATGTCCATCCCGTTTGCCTTTCTTTGTGAGGATTGATCATCTTACCCAGGGTCCTCCTCCTTGCTTAGCTTCTTTAGGTGTACAGATTTTAGTATGTTTATCCTATATTAGATGTCTAATATCCACTTACAAGTGAGTATATACCATGTGTGTTTTTCTGCTTCTGGGATACCTCACTCAGGATGATCTTTTCTAGTTCCCACCATTTGCCTACAAATTTCATGATTTCCTTGTTTTTAATTGCTGAGTAGTATTCCATTGTGTAAATGTACCACAATTTCTGTATCCATTCCTCCACTGAGGGACAACGGGGTTGTTTCCAAATTCTAGTTATTACGAATAAAGTACGAACGTGTTTGAGCAAATTTTAAAAAATAATCTCAACAATGGAAAACAGATGTACTCAGGGCTGTGTCTGTGTGCCTCACTTTTAACTTAGGCACTATATAAGAAAATGCTAAATTCATCAACGTGGGTAGCCAGATCTAGACACTAAATTTGCAGATGTGAAACAGGTCTCTTTTTTTGACCGATATGCTTTAAAATAAATAAATAAATGAACTTTTTTAAACAAAAAAGTACAGTGAATTCTAAACTTCCCAGAAAAATCTTTAATAGGAAAGTAATTATTCAAATTTATGAATGTAAAAGGAAAACTATAAACTACTGTAGGTATTGGAATCTATTTTTCATATGCACAATTGGAAGAGTCGTGTCCATTTCAAATATTATGCGAATGAAAAGGAAGCTGTCATAGAAAAAGAATTTCTTGACATCCCCAAGATGCTTTCAGAGTCGTCTGAGAACCAGCTATTGCTATAGTACTGTCAGTACGGCACTCCACTGCGCAGTCTCTTCCCCCAGAAGCAAACGGTGCAGTTTTCTAAAGTTTACACCAATGCTTCATTCCTCTCCTGTGTGCCTCACACAGGTTTATTGTTGTCGTTCACATTGAATTAATAATTTTCATTGTTTTTCATTGCCTCGGCATATTTATAAAATGGTAGTTTTAATGGTTATGCCATACCTTAAAAACTTTTGAGATCTTCAATCATTTTGAAAGATTCCTATGGCTAGAATATATAAGAAATGTTATTGAGGACCATGATCCTCAAATGATAATAAGGCAGTACTATCCAGTGTTCATGTCATTTTTCTAATTTTTATTTTTTTAACTCATTTATTTTGTTTTTATAAATTACAGCTTTTTCACTTCGTATTCCAGGTGCAACCTCCTCTCTCTTCCCTTCCCAATTCCACCCTCCCTTCCTCATCTCCTCCCATGTCATTTTTAAGGAAATTTTATTGGAAACAAATTTGGAGGAGCACTTTCGGTGTTTGGTAGCTTGGAGCTGAAAATGCTATATGCCCTACAAAAGATTAGACAAGCTTATATGATGAAGATTGTTCCACATCTTACGTCATGTTGATTTACTTTGAATACGTGATTTAAGCAGGCTGTGCGATGGCTTCCGATGATACTGCACTCCGAGGATCAGCGATGATCAGGCTCTTCATGGCTGCTGCCCTTGCTCAGCAGCTAATACCAACCATGCCGTAGACTTGGCGGTCACCAAGCTTTGGTTCCAGCCACCTCTATTTTCACTTTTTTAAATATTTACTTGTTTTTATTTGATGTGCGTTGGTGTTTTGCTGGCATATATGTTCATGTGAGGGTGTCAGATCCCTGAACTGGAGTTACACATGGCCATGTGCGTGCTGGGAATTGAACCCAGATCCTCTGGAAAAACTGCTAGTGCTCCCAACCACTGAGCCATCTCTCCAGCCCCCACCCCCACTAACAGTTTCAAAACCACTTTTCTCACATTATCCCCTTGACTATTCTTCACTTCTTTCAATTTTTTGCCAGAACCTCAGCTTCACATTATTACTGCAACCACGGAATTCAGTCTAAACCATGGCCTTCTTCCATACCCTTCTAAACAATACCCACATTCTTCTATTTCCATTAACCTTCTAGCACTCCTTAGCACATCATACAGCCTTCTAATTATTTATAAAATATTCTAATATTTTCCTTCATTGCACCATCCTCATACAATTAAATTAGAGGGACAAAGAACTTCCTCTTCCTTGGTTGTATGTTCTGGCACACAGTAGACATTCGATAAATATTCGCTTAGTAGTTTAGCGCATGGATTCATGGTTAACAAAATTCTATTTATTCCTCTTTTGTAATAGTTAAATTTCAAGGCCATAAGTGCTCCACTTTTATTTCATGATAGCAAAAAGGAGCATTATAAAATTTTCAGTAGAGGAAAAAGGTGGTCTGGAGAGATGGTTCAGCAGTTAAGAGCTCCTGAGTTCAATTCCCAGCAACCACACGCTGGCTCACAGCCATCTGTACTGTGATCTGACGCCCTCTTCTGGCCTGCAGGTGCACATGCAGATAGAGCACTCCTGTACATAAAATAAATAAATCTTTTCTTTAAAAAAGGAAAAGAAGAAAGAGGTGTATTAGGGCTAATAAACTGACAACCATGACTCCTGAGTGTCAATGTCTGTACCATGACTAGAGCTGCGTGCTTTATGACTTAGAGAGAAAGGAAAAGCCAATGATTATTACTCAGCTCCAGACTGAAACCCAGAGGAGACCTGCTAACGGGTGTCAGTTAATACAGTTCTACCAATCAGATGCTTAGAATGTTTAGGTCAGTTGATGAGAAAGCCTAAGGTCAAAGCTCTATTTCCAGTGATAAAAAACAGATTGGAAGAAATCTCAACATACCTTGCTTTTTGTTCTAATAGGCCCTATGGAATTCCCTCAGCTATGACACTGTTATATGTCATGATTGAAATTCAAGTTTGCAGAAAGGACAGCTGGTAACCTTGATTATAATTTTTAAAGATTAAAATATAGTCATTCCAATATGTGGCAACTGAGGAAATTAAACCAAGTGCTTACTAAATACAAGGTAGGCATAACATAAAAGCTCTCTTCCCATGGGTATGAATTGCTTTCCAGGCTACTAAAAGCCTTCTGTGTTTTCAAAGACATGACAGCAAAGAGGTGTCCACTAGGTCCTCCCCACCCCCACGATTGGTGTGACACACTACAGCTAGCAAACTCTGCCACTTGTCAGCAGTAAAATGACCCTGGACAAAGCTCACCACTGATGGGTCAGGACTGATGTTCTACTCTGGAAGCAAGAATGTCTCTCAGCATCATTTGATGACTTTTACCCTCAAACTACCAGTTTCAGCAAACTGATGTCACAACTTGCCACAAAACAGATAGCAACTGAACAGTGCGCCGTATGAACGTTCCCACAATTCTTCACCAGTGTGTCAGCGTTGTGACAAAAGTGGAAATTAGCCATTGACCTCACTCTAATTCATCCATGATATAGTTTTGAAAATTCTCAGGAAAGATGTCTACTGGAATCAATCCTGAAATCTCTTTTATTGTTGTAAAATGGATTTATTAGAAGAGGAATGAAGTCGTGGAATGTGTGCTTTGAATCCTGTTGCTGATTTAGTTTTATGATACGGGGTAAAAAGACGCTTGTGTTAATTCACCTGGGATACTCTTTTTCTTATTAAAAGTCTATAGGAAAAGAAATGGCTTTTAGCATTTAGCTAGATTATAGACAACTATCCAAGCATACAAGTTTAAAGTATCTATCTTATGCATTATATTATTCATTTGTAGGTTTTTACGTAATAGAGATATTATCGAAGAGATATGTGAATCGATTTAAACGAGATATCCCTGATTAGAAATTATTATGAAGTTCACTTTTGTGGTGGTTCTTCACTTTTCAAAAAGCTAGTGGCAAACATGCCCAATCATCAGAGATCACAAGGTGTACCCCACTGGGAGAGCGCTTCTTCCTCTTCCTCTTCCTGCCTCATAATTATGAAACTCTGTGCTTCCTTCTCATTGCTCTTTCTGCACTCTCCACTTACCTTTATTACAGTACTTGCAATTCTGCATAATAATTACGTATTTACATGTCTATCATGTCTACTAAATTGTGCATGCCGTGAGAGCTCGGCGATGTCTTAATCATACTTATAATTCTGGGTGAGCAGAACAGGCACTCAATAAGTAATGAATGCTTCAGAAGGCATTCCTATTTCTCCTTAGAAAATTGTGAACATTGGAAATTGCCATGTTCTCAAGGAAGGCAAGATTCTCTTCTGGCCGTCACTGTGCTTGAAACAATCAGCACCACGTTTACCACACAGTACTGCTACAATTCCTGTCTTCCATCCATTCCAGATTCGTCAGCTTGTTACATTTCTAATGAAAGAAATTGATATTTATGTCAATAAAATATTAGAAATTAAGGGAGGGACTACTGGTATCCCACAGGTCTGCCTTGGGAGAAAAGTGAATAAGATGAATATAAGAGATTATATGATCTACACTTTAAGGTTTTTGGCTATTAAAAAGTTGCAAGAAGTAAAACTGTACCTCAGCCTTGGCCTCTGCCTTCCTTCCTTGCACTTGTAGCCATGTGGTGCTGAGGGAAAAGAAAGCATGGGCCCTGCAGCACCTTGTGTGCCTGCTGAGCCTCCATCAGAAGGAAGCTGCCCAGGTGCAGAGAAATGCATTGCAGAGTCAAAACAGAATGACAAAGGACTGAAAATTCATAGATAATTGATGGTTTGCTTCTCCTGTCCTGGTTTTCTGAATGTTCCTACTTGCTTAAGGGGCAATAATCAAGCTGAAAAATTAACGAACTGAAAAGCCAGTATTTTAAAGCAGCATTTAGCAAGACAAGTCAGTACACTGCCTGTAGCTACTTCTTTAAAGATAAAACTGTAATGTGTGCTTATTAATGTGAAGTGATGGAAGTTCATTGTGTACTTTGCTATTGTTGAAACTGATGGTAGTTTGTAACTGCCCTTGATCACACAGTGTCAGAAGGTGCTTTCTAAGCTAGTGAAAAAAGACTAGTGTTCAAAGACTTGACATTGCATCTATTGCTTATATAATAAAAAGATTCCTTTTTAGAAAAAGATGAATAAAATGTCAATAAACTTTCTTTATCTATTTATTACATCCCTTATTTTTGAGATTACTGCAAACCTTCTCATATACCCATCCTTGCTCTCTTTCCAATCCATGGCCTCTCTTTTCAATAACTGTTATTTCATGCACAGATTCCTAAACTCAACCTACTCAATCTGTACAATGTTATGCAGCTGTATGTTTTCAGGGCTGACCATTTGGTACTGGACAACCAACTGGCGAGCTCTTCCTTGGGTGCTGTTTCTACCACTCTGTATTCCTCGGTTGCCTGTGGTTTTTAAAACAAACTTTCTTTTCTCTTCTTTGCAAAATTCTAGAGATAAATAGACTAGAATTAAGACTCATTGCTGACTGCTTTTTCTACCCACAATCCTAAATAAAATGACTGAGCTAAGCTTGATGAATTGTTTTTCATCTGCAAGTAATGCCACAATAGGCATTATATGAGATATAAAAACATATTAGAGAGTTTAGCACTAACATTGATAAAATTACAATGCTTCTACTTTCAAAAGACACACAGGATCCCGTCACCTTTTAGCACCTGGATTGTGGGACTGGCTCCTGCTGGTCTCTCTAGCACTCTCATTGGCCTCTACCTTATTCTTCAGATAGCATCAGCTCATATCATTTAGCAACTCAAATTCCTTCACAGCAACTTCTCCCGTAAGAGTAAGAGCTGTGTTTTTCATGGCTGTTTTCTTTATCGCTGCCTATCACCTAGCACACACATTCCCATCTAACCCCGTCATCTGGCTTCCTGGGTAGTGCCTGCAAGGCGGGCACAGCCACTTCTCCAGCCCTTTCAGTCTTGGTTCCTCCAGGCAGAGCCCAGCTCCCTCTTTTACCTCATCTCTGCATCATTTTTCCAGCCAGACATGTTCTCCCATCCCTTGAATATTCTGTGCACGCAAGCACTCTACATTACACTCACCTGAAACAAGCTGGAATGGAGTCATCTTCTTCAATGCAAAATCCATGAGGACAGGAATGATTTCAGTTGTTCTGCACATTACTAGTTTTCTAGCAGATACAATACTGATCATGATAGAGCAAGGAAGGTTTGTCAACTATAGGAATCTGTAATCTAAATTACTTCATTTTTCCTGTGTTTGTTATCTGCTGATAACTAAGATGTGGCATTATTATTAGAAAAATTCTTGCCTAAAGGTTTACATATAAATATTTTCCAAAAGCTATTTGTGACTTCCTTTGTATGCTGGTATCAGAATTTTATGAAATAAAATTAAGTTACTAAAGTGACAAGTGAAACACATTACAATGTGTTTTAATGAACAAAATATTTCCAGCACTGTCTTTTACAGTGTGCAACAGTTGGAAATGAGAGTGGAGAGGGTCAGAGCCAGATTCCATAAAACTGGGCAGGGAGGAGCAAAGCATGTAGTAAAGTTTTCACCAGACATTAAAGAAGACCAGTTCTTCATTCTTTGCTGAAAGCAATCGTCAAAACCCAAAACTGAGGAAACCACCATCATGTCACATTTGCAATTATGTTGGGTTATATGAGACTATGGAATTAACACACACACTTAATCTTTTTCAATATGAAATTAATAAGCTAAAGGTGAGTTAAAGCTTGTACCTCTCATTAAAGTATCATCCTATGAAAAATAAATATATTCCTGTATGGGAATACACAGCTTCTCTGTCACTGATAGCTAATAAATTCTTTCCCATTAAAAATTAATTGGAAACCTTGAATGATATTTAAGCTTTCACACAAGTGTAAACTACTGTGGCTACAGTTCACAATGCGTTTAAAACAATTGTTCTTTATCATTAAAGTTAATAATATGCACATTAACCTCTTATGTAGTCTAAATCAATATTGTAGTTTAAAAGATATGACCTCTGGACAGCTTTGTCTAAATATTGATTCATTGTCATTTGTATAAGGTATCAAACAAATTACATGCTGAATCAAGAGCATTCATTGCTGTTCTCACAGTCTCTGACTTCATGACTTCTTATAAGACAAGACATGATCTGACAAAACCATTGAGAGCACTCCCACGTGTAACTGTGGGTCATTCGAGTGCAGAGCAGCATGGCTGTGGATGGAGAACGTCCAGGCCCTTTCTTTCCAGGGACATCGGGAAAGCAATGCCACTCTTGACTTCCTGTTGATGTTAGGTTCCAAGCAGCAGACGTATCCAGTCTCGCGGGCAAACTCACTTTCTAGGAAACCCGTGGATATTTCAGGGGAAAGCCACTCAGCCAGAGTCAGACTGAAGTGCTGTCACTTGGCAATATAGCCATTTTGCTCACAATAAACTTATTTGGAAGTCCCTGTGATGAGTCCCTAGTAAATCAGATAAGTTATGAAGTTAAAGTGACTGAATAGTTAGAACATTCATGATGGGACCAACGAATGCATACAGTGCAGGCACACCACACTTTCTCATAGCAGCTATATCATGGCCGGCTCTGTGATCACCTCTTCCTGAGGGGAGCAGCCTTAGCAGGCCACAGAAGACAATGCAGCCACTCCTGGTGAGACCTGATAGGCTAGGATCAGAGGGAAGGGGAGGAGGATCTCCCCTATCAGTGGACTGGGAGAGGGACACGGGTGGGGAAGAGGGAGGGTAGGATTGGGAGGGGAGGGAGGAGGGAGGTACAGGGGGGGATACAGAGTGAATAAACTGTAATTAATAAATATAAAAATAATTTTAAAAAATTACTGAAGATCAAAAGTCAAGCATTTAGTCTCAAGTTCTAGATCTCTGTAAATCATAGCAATTGCTAATATCCAGTTACACCTGTTTTGATGGGATTAGTTTTTTAACTTGTAAGCTTTTTCACTTGTTGTTTATTATAAAACTTTTTGGGGAGGATCGGGGTCACAAAGGACACGATCACGATAACATCAATGCAGGGGCTTTATACGCTAAAAGCATCCACCCCAAATCTCTCATAGGTAAAAGCGACCCATTCTGTGTGGTGGAACTGAACAACGATAGGCTGCTCACACACACTGTCTACAAAAACCTCAATCCTGACTGGAACAAAGTGTTCACATTGTAAGTAACCACCACTCTGTGCTGGCTTAAGAGTGAGAGTGTGAATGCAGTTTACCCGAGACGTGTGTGTGCGTGTGTGCGTGTGCGTGCGTGCGTGCGTGTGTGCGTGTGTGTGTGTGTGTGTGCGTGCGTGTGTGCGTGTGTGCGTGCGTGTGTGCGTGCGCGTGTGCGTGTGTGTGTGTGCGTGTGCGTGTGTGCGTGCGTGTGTGCGTGTGTGTGTGTGTGTGTGTGCGTGCGTGTGTGCGTGCGTGCGTGCGTGTGCGTGGGTGTGTGCGTGTGCGTGTGCGTGTGCGTGCGTGCGTGCGTGCGTGCGTGCGTGTGTGTGTGTGTGTGTGTGTGTGTGCTCCCTGGTTCACAATTCAGCACATCTGCCTGCCTTTGCTAATTATAGATTTTCAAACCTCCCACCTTCTGGAGAATGAAACTTGGGAGAGTGGGTATGTCCCTTTTCTTTGTTTTCACTACTTTTTTTCTCCTGTGCTTTTTATGTGGCCTGACTAAGGGTTTTGCTCCCGTCCCTGAATCTGCATACTGCTTCTTCCTTTTATATTTGCTATTGAAATTCTTCCCAATTGCATTGACACCAAGAAGGACAAAGCTCTATTTGTTCCATCACTGAAATCAGCAAACACTCCAGTCGGGAATTTGACAGATGCTCAGTTTGGGCTTGTTTCATTTTAGCACAATAAGGACATTAAGCATTGTGCTAGCTCTCAAAACAACCCCTGAGTTAATTTTCCTTTTGTTTTAAAAAGTTTGTGAATCTTTTCCCCTGTGCACTGTATATGTTGTTTGCATGATGCACCATAGCAGCCTCTGTGTCCCTTTTTTAAAATTGAGCTGCAGAGAAGGGTTTCCACAAAGAAAAACTCCAAGCAGAAGTACTTAACAGATTTCCAACATGGTTTTATTTCTTGTACATGAAAAACCGCTAAATTCCTCATTAGTTCCTTATAATGTCTCTGCTTAAGAGCCAGTAACTAATCAGCTTCAATTATCTGACCAATTTATTTTTAAGGAATTCCACATTTTTCTGAGAGACGAAAGCACAGTCAGGAGGCTTGCATGCCTAAGAGGACTGTGGAGAGTGTTTTCTCTAGAGCACATAATTGAATGAATAGGTTTGATTATTATCAAAGCGATTAATTGATTGTTCCCTGACAAAGCCTCTTTTTCATGTGCGGTTGTGGTGTTTAGTAATGAATATATTCTTTTTTGTTTTCTCTTAATTCATATTTTCTTGGAAAACGATTTGATTAAAATATAAATGCTGCCAACCATTGACACTTATTTTTCTTGAAACAGAAATATGAAGAACCCACACAGTTTTTACTATCATATATTTTCTTTGAAGCTTACTGGAATATTAAATAATTTCAAAATTCAAGGATAGTACTATACTTATCAATGCTACATTTTCTGTTTTTCTGCGATTGCTACAAACCTAATACAAATTTAACAAGTGTGTCAGTGAGAACTTTAAAAATATGTATGTTATTTTATTATAAAAATAATAACAGTTCATAAACCTATTGTAACTTGTACTGATAGCGAACCTTGTGAAATTCTATGTCAGAGTTATGAGATTTATGATTTATTGTTATAATGAGAAGAGCAGAAAAGCCTAAAGATTGCTGGGGATACTTAGTGATTTTTTTTCCAGTAATTTATCCTTTGCATATCCAGATCAAAAATGATAAGTCATTAAAAATATAACTGAAAGTTAAAATGTGACCCTTGGTGCTGTCATCTTAACTGCGTTATTGGGAATTCTGTCAGCTTTTACTCTGTCTGTATGCAAATAATACACATGAAAATACAGATACAAAAACCAGCTGGTACTATCTGAAATTTCAAAACGGTCTAGCTTTGCTTCACACTAATGGAATCTTCCTTTTTTTCCATGGGTATGTTCATTGTGCAGCAACATTAAAGATATCCATTCCGTTCTTGAAGTGACAGTTTATGATGAAGATCGTGACCGGAGCGCCGACTTTCTGGGCAGGGTCGCTATACCGTTGCTGTCTGTAAGTTTTATTCACCTGGTACACTCTTCTGTGTTGCTTTTGCTCAAGGAAGGAAAAAAAAAAAAAAAAACTCAGCCCCATGTCTGTCATTTCTCAGCAAGGTCTGTAATAACACTAAAATTTTTAACATACTCAATGCACGGCCATGTTGAATCCCATGATAGTTAATTTTTCTTGACAGACTTGATCCTGGTAATGAACAGGTACTTGTCAGAATTGCCACAGTTGTTTTGGGTTCTCTGTCAGTTTCAGCAGCTGGGGGTCAAAGGTCACTGGGGGAGTGTATTCAGTGGAGACCGCGAGACAGACGGCTGTCATGTCCTTTTCCCGCAGATTCAAAATGGTGAACAGAAAGCCTACGTCTTGAAAAACAAGCAGCTGACAGGGCCAACAAAGGGGGTCATCTATCTTGAAATAGATGTGATTTTTAATGCTGTAAGTCTTAACTTTGGCTTTTTTGTACTGCTAAAGAGTTCAGTTTCATGAAAGCTTTTGTTCCTGATTTGTAGAGAATTTCTGTCATTCCTCATTTTCTCTAAACCTTGATGTATCCCGGAGAATATGCTTCTGGCCCTGCTTGGCACACCCACGCTTGCTTTCCGCCAGAGTGGGGCTGCTGCTGCTGCTGCCTCTGCCTCTGCCTCTGCCGCTGCCGGCCGCCCGGGCTCCGCGGCTGCCTGCTCGCCTGGCTGCTGAGGGGCACGCGCATGCAAACGCAACTGTACACATTTATATTTTATGAGCACAGCAGCCAGGCCTTTGAAACTTTAGAAATTACTGCAAATTGAACTGCGTGCAAAAAACTTGTAAACAGTTGTAATATATGAACCCATAACAGACACATGTGTTGATGTATATATAGGTGAAAGCCAGCTTACGAACATTAGTACCCAAAGAACAGAAGTACATTGAAGAGGAGAACAGACTCTCTAAACAGGTAAAAAGCAAAGAAAGATTAATCCCTCTGGGAAGAACTGATTGTATCTGTAAAGCATCTAAGTAGATTCAAATAAACCTTGGAAGTCTGGAGGGGGGAAGTCTGTGGAAATTTTGATCACCTACATACTGAAATGGCTTTCTTTCTTTCTTCCTTTCTTCCATTCTTTCTTTCTTTCTTTCTTTCTCTCTCTCTCTCTCTCTCTCTCTCTCTCTCTTTCTTTCCTTCTCTTCCTTTCTTAACAAGATCAAGCAAGGTCGAAACCACACTAACACCTTGAACGGAGGTGGTGAGAAAGGAGAAGGGCCGCTGTAGGTCCAGCATCTGATGGCGTGGGCGACCACCCACAGGTGTGCTGCAGGTGTTCAGAGAGTAAAGCCCTCCCTCTAATCCAGCGAGGGACCATCCTTTAATTAGATTTTAACAATGGACAGTCAGAAGAAGTTTCACTGACATCTTCTACTAAGAGAAAAACCAGGAACTCTGATACTTCTTTTATGAATCTGTTATAAATTACCCTTTGTATTTATAAATAGTAACTTTAAATTTACTTTAATATCAACTTAAGAAAAAGTGATACCTATCCTTTTTTAAAAAAATGTTTAATACAGTTTACAAAACTAAAATGAAATATGTTCATTATGGCTATAAAGCTACTGAGCTGACTTCTACTGTGAAATGTTTGAGAATTTTCTGTGTAATGAGAAACTTTAAAATGTTTTTTTATTTTTAATCTAATAAATTCACCATAAAACAGTGAAAATTTTGGTGTTAAGCAATGTGTGTTACAAATTAAATACCTATGGAAATAGATAACCATATTATATTTCTCTATAATTATAGATAAAAATAATAAAATTTGTTCTTTAAGAAAAGTGCTAGGAACCAAGAAGAAAAACACACAGAAAGGGTCTCTGCCTGAACAAATTTTCAGATTTAGAAATGTGTATAACTGCCTTGCACATACATACATGTATTTTTATACTAATGTATTTTGCCATTTGAACTCAGTTAATTTTACATAGCTGTTTCTTTAAAATACCAGATACTGAAGTGCATTTAGAATAGCAATATATTAACTTGCAGGCATATGATTATTTTAATTGTGTTTCTGTATGTAAATTTTTAAACCATTATCTAGTTCATAGGCATTCTTTTTGCTGTTGAATTCATGCTATTGTTTTTTTATTTTAAATTTAAATTGTATCAGTTATCATGCATACTTTTTCTAATAAGAGGTTTTTCAACATACTTGATTACTATAAACATTTTCTAACTCTAAAATCATAAAAAAAAATAATGAAAAAATACAGGGTGTATTTAATGTGTAGGGAGGTGTGAGTCTAAGACAGGATCAATCCTACCAAATGATGAAAGTGTTTGAAACCGTGGTGCTTCCTATAATAAGCAACATTAAGCAGGTTCTTCTCTGAGATTCAAATCAAAACATTCTAAGGTAGCGAACTCACATTGAAACATCTTGAAATTAAACATTTAACTTACCTTAAAACAAAGGAGATCAAAATTAATACAGATTCACAATTTTGTAAATAGATTTTTTTCTAATGAGCAAACATGCCACCTTATATGCAAACATTATTTTTAAATACATATTTAGCTACAAAAATATTCGTCCCGTCTAGTTCTTTCTACTCTTTCTATTACAACTCCCTCTCCTCTAACTAGTAAGACAAGCAGCGTGGTGTGCCTCTGTGACCTTATGCTTTTCTGGATCCTTGCTAAATCACCGGTTGCTTGAAGAACTATCAGAAAACACTTGATTGTTTTCTGTCTTGTAAATTCTAATACTGTTTTTTCATTGTCTTTACAGTTGCTTCTGAGAAACTTTATCAGAACGAAGCGTTGTGTCATGGTGCTTGTAAACGCGGCGTACTACGTTAATAGTTGCTTTGACTGGGACTCGCCCCCACGGAGTCTTGCTGCTTTTGTGGTATGATCATACTGTATTACTCGTCCATTGTTATTCACCACATTCAGTGGTCTTAGCTCCACGTCTCTGTGGCTATAGTAACAGTTATGTTGATAGAGCCATTTAAAAACTCCTATTTTGAGATTTGACTGGACAGATTTGCTGTGGGCAGGAACCTGATGGATTGCTCAAGGTCTGAATCCAAGAATGTATTCCTCAGATTTCCGGAACACAAGACATCTCAGCCAAAGTATAATTTTCTCTGACACTTATAAAGTAAAATTTTGCATATTGTACAATTCTAGATCCCAATAGGAAAGCCAAAAAAAAAAAAAAAAGTTCTCTGTGTAAAACAACGACAGTGGTAACAGCCTCGGTCATCCTCGTTTTGATTTTATTCATTCTGTAAGTATTTTGTCAAAATAGAAATATCACTGACAGTAGAATGCTGGTTGACAAGACTGTAATATGTGACTCAAGCAGAGAGGGATGTGACCTATTTAAGAGATGTTTCTGTGGTTTCTAGTTTTTAAAAAGTCACAAGTGAGAATGTAATCGACCCAAATATTCTCCTCACAAGGTTCATCCTGTACCCTTTTACACTGATTATTTCAGACCTGATGGTAGGCCAACTGGCAGGGGCAGAAAAATCTAAAAAAGGTTCTTCCTCTCCGTGTAGCCAGGAGCCTCTCCACTCAGGCTATTTCTGCTTGTTCAGTGTTTTACTTGAAGTTTCTGTGAAGTCCAGCTTTCTGAAATTCTTTATTTTGTGTGTGTTAGGAAATGCACCTTATGCTTCCTTGTAGTTGCCAGTTTTGCAAAATACGACATTATTATGAGGGCTTGCAGAAAGGCCTTAATTAGAGTAACAATCAACTTTTTTAGTGTTGCCATTCAAATGAATGTATGCTTTCAGATCTTAGAGCTTAGATCTTCCTCACTGCCTCTGTATGGAACTTTTCTAATGTCTGAGCACATGAACAAAGCCTGCATATGTCTCTTTGTGTTGTAAGTAACTGGAGAGTAAGCAGCCTTCTTGCCATAGACGCGTTGTCCCCTTAAAGAAAGTGACCGCTGTCATCATTGTTTGAAAAAAAATATTTTTTTCTCTCTATACTCTTTTAACGCCTCTCACATAATAAATATATTGGGGGTATTCTGATTTTTTATTAACATAGAGGCATTATGATATTAAGCATATACTTTACATCATTACTTTCAGGTTCTATGTGGCCTTATAATAACAATAAAACTCTACTGAAAATGTCTGCTGCCATTTTTGATTGACCGTCCTTAACTCCATTCTCCATAGCTGTAAGTGAAATTTGAAAACATAAAAATGTATGTAATCACATCAAGGCATTATTCAAGAACATTCATTATGGGTTATTTGGCCTTACAGCATGTTCAATGAAACTGCAAAAACTTCTTCCTGCTTCCAAAGGTCATTCGTAAAATTAATTCAAGATGGCCGACCTTTTTCACAATCTTCTTCTGATTCTGGAAAAAAAAAAAAAAAAAAATATATATATATATATATATATATGCACTGAAACTGAGAGACATAGGTACCTGCATGTAAGCTGTCTTACAGTGACCTCACTGGAAGGAAGAAAAGCACAGTGCCTGCCTTAGCCAGTAGCCAGCTGTAATAGCATTCGTCCTAGAAAACACAAGCCAAATGCAAGAGCTTTGCCCAAAAAGACAGTGGGATAAGAAAGAGAAAGGTAGGAGACAGGACTGAAGCCAGGGATGAAACAAGAGAGCACGTGACAAAATGTGAAGAAACAATATTAACCATTTCATTGGAAAAAAGAAAAAGTTATTGCACTTTATTGAATGTGATTGAAGTAGTGAATCACAAAGCCCACCTTCCTTTGCTTAGACTCCAAATGGGCCTCCACAGTCCCAAGAACTCGGCGCCTTCATGGTGTTCTACCATCCCGTGAAGACTACCTAGTGGTTAGTGGGCTTCCAGCATAAAAGTCCAACCAAATCTTTTCAATGAGGCTGCCAGTCTAAAATGTTTTCTTGTAGGGAGAAACTCCAAATAAATAATGGTTAGGTTGTTAAATCCTGATAATAACTTGTTAATACTATCAAAGCAATTTTCCCTATAATTTTTATATGAAACTAAAACTCTGTTGTAATCTCTTATCAATAATCTACTTAATTGTTGATTGAATTCTTATATAAAAGGATTAATACAAACAAGAATTAATATTTATCAGGTGCTCTATGTGCCAAGGAATTATTGTTCATATATAAATATCTAAGAATACTCTTGCACTAGAGAATTTTATATTTTCTTTTTGCATTTTGTATCAATGATTATTATTTATTACAATTTATTCACTTTGTATCCCGGCTGTGGGCCGCTCCCTTGCCTTCTCTCAATTTCAACCTTCCTCCCTCTTTTTCCTCTATGCCCTCCCCTAGTCCACTGATAGGGGAGGTCCTCCTCCTCTTCCATCTGACCCTAGCCTCTCAGGTCTCATCAGGACTGGCGGCATTGTCTTCCTCTGTGGCCTGGCAAGGCTGCTCCCCGCAGGGGGAGGTGATGAAAGAATTTAGTATTTCAACAACATCATACTGTAGCTTCTATTATTTTCCCAGCTATAGATGAAGAAAATAAGGTACATAAAAGTACCTTGCCTTATACCACACACTAGATATTCTTTTCTATAGAAGCCTTTGAGATGTACACCTTATAATCACATTATAATTCAGAAAAGAAAACCTCTGTGAAATTTTTTGCCTATCATACAGAGAGTAAATCAGGTATCTAAAATCAAAATGTTTCTAAGTTGTCATTGCATAAGTTGGCCTTATTAGGACAATTTGATGAAAAGAACTGATTTCCTTTAGATGAACATAAGCAGTACCCATTGTTATAAACATATTGTTCCCATCATGCCCTGTTGACAGAGCATGAGTCTATTATTATAATATTGGTTCCATTTGGCCCATTTTTCCCCTAGCTGCAGCTGCCTCATGGAGGACATGCATTTGAACCATTATGTGGCTTAGTTTTAGGCCCAGATCAGTAAGTTTTTTAATGTTTAAATGATTTTTTCCTATTCCATGTTGGTTTTCTCTTCTAATTTAATTCTCTAAATAAAATAAATAAATGTAGAATAGTGGGTCAAAATGGAAGAAAACAATCATATTTTGCATTTCAGTGTCAAAAATATGGACAGCAACCACACTTCCCAGCACAACCGGGGTTGTGTTGCTGGGATTTCAGGAAATAGAGATGAAATCATTGGGGAAGGAAATGGCAAAAGGAAAGTAAACAGGCTCTGGGAACAGCCTTGTCTCTGAGCACTATGGGTTAGCTTTGTAATTTTTTGATGAATATTATCTTCCTAGGAGAGCTCTGTTGCATATGGTGTAGAAGGCACCGCTTGTCCTGAGGAGTCAGCTATTGTAGACCTGGAAATCTCTCATAAATTGGACTAATTGTCATCAGGCTCTTGACCAGACATTTGTGTTCTTGTGGAAGTCAGTGAGTGCAAAATGGAAACAGAGAGAGAGAGAGCACATTCTTTATTTTTAGTACTGTCATTTCTCACTGTAATGAGCACAAAAATAATTGGAAAACTGAGCTATCAGTAAAAGGACACACTTCAGTGTGCGTCAGAGAGTTATTCTGCAGGACAAACTTTAATCTTTAGATGTGATTGTAGATAATTTGTGGTGCCATCTGTCCATTTGGAATTGTTTTAGCCTTTTCTGTCGTTGTACAGTAAGTGCTGCTGTGTTTAACATTAACATTTGATATTTTACACATTTAATTTCTGTTCTGCTGTGTGGTCCTTGGGGAATGAAACCCTGGTGCTACATGAGAGAGACAAAGTATTGATCAGTTAACATTTCAGCTACATTTATGTATGTCGCAAAATTAATGAAAATGCCAGACAAAAATGTCAGAGTGCACAAAAGGTAGAATTTAAATTTGATACTTTAATGAAAAGTCTTAAGATGTGCATTATCAAAAATGTCCTCCTGCCTTTAAAGTACAATTTCACACAGAATAACTAACAGGAAACACATATTTTACTTAGAGGAAGAACGAACATGAATAATGACAAGATATCAGCTCCTCATGGCACCTTGTATTACAAATGGCATGTTTGAATGCATAGCTGTTAGCCATAAAATACACTCGTTCCTATTTGAGGAGCTGTTGGCTCCAACCCTCTATTCTGGCCAACCCCTGGCGGGCTTCCTAGTAAGATGCTGGCCCTAGTTTTGCACCCCTCTCTTTGGCATCCCCTCATGAGTGTGTGGTGTGTGTGTGTGTGTGTGTGTGTGTGTGTGTGTGTGTGTGTAAATAGTAATTCATTATAGCTACTGGTCCATGATCTATCCTTTCTCCACATTTTTCAATATCTGCTCTCCTTTGCTTCAAGACAATCGTGTCCTATCTTCCCTCAAGCCACACTTTTGTAAAGGACTGTTGTAGGACCACATTCTCTCTCAGAAAAGCTGGGTCACTGTGGAGGTAGAGAAAACAAACAGGCCTTATACATGCATAGAGTGATGTGCAGGAGGTATGTAAAAGCAAATGTTAAAAAGTTTAATGTAGCAAATGAAGAAACCACAGGACAAAGAAGAGGGCATGACCTTGAGCGGGTGATAGGAATGAAGAGCAGTCAGCATGATTCGCTATGTGTCTTCTGTAGAGGGAGCCTGGTGCTATTAAACAAGCTAGGGAGTTTTCTAACAATTAGCACAAGCCATAAAGGCACTGGAAGTGGCCTTCATTATTAGGGACTAAAAAGGCCACATTACTCAAGGGGAAATGCCAACGTGAAAATACAGGCATCTCTGCATAACTTGAGGTCCAAGTCTTAGCGTACATAGAAGATGCAGGATCATTATGCTAGATCTAGTGAAAAGCACTTTACACTTACAGCAGATTTGGGGAATTTAACAGATACCAGTAATATGGCATCAACAAAGTTATGGCAATTTTCAAATTATTTTTATAGGAGCATTTTTGTTGTTGCAATTAATTTTTTAGAGCTAGCAAAAAAGGGAACTGTTCCAGACACACCTTTTCTTTCCCCACAGCAACGAAGAAGCCCTGAAAATCAGAGAAACAGCACCCGTGAAACATGACGCACTTGTGGCAGTCTTGTCTGTGTGCTCATGAATTTTTCCCCAAGTCTTTTACCCACCATTCATAACATATGCTTTCTCCCTCAGTAAACTTGTGTGATTTAGAAAACTAGACCTACAATGTACATCAATTTTAAGTTATGTTGAACTTTACTTCACCAATGTGTGAAGAAAAACAGTTGCCTAGCATTTTATTGATTTAGGAAACTCTATACCTCTAAAGTTACTTAAAATTCCTTTTACATAGTCAAAAATGTTGACAGTTATCAATTTCTGACAGGCTGAAGGCAAGATTCATATGGAAAATTGATATTCAAGATACTTCTCCCCAAACTTATCTCAATTCCTGGTGAGAATTTTTCTTCAAATATCATCCTTGATTATACAAAAAGTTAATAGATTGAGTTTTCTTTCACATTGTGTATAAAGTCTTACAACTGCAAGAACTTCCTGGAAAAAGCCATCATTTAGAATATGTAGAGTTTCAGAACTGATCACATTAGCTAAAGTCAACCCCAAGCTTTGGAGGCACAGGAAGCCAGGTGATAAGGAACGGGGCATGTCCTGCAGTCCTCCCAGAGGGAGCTGCTGTCGGTCGTGGAGACCAGCACGCGCGGTCACTCTCCCTTTGGTTTGTAGTGTTATGCATTACACCCAGCACGCAGTCCAAAGCACGCTTCCTTCTTTTTGAGCGATGCTGGTGCCCTTTTGGTTTACCGTAATAGATGTCCACAAACAGACTTTCTGGTCTTTGAGGGAGATAATCACATAAACCTTGGGTCTGTTATGCTTTGAAAAGCATATTCCTCCTAAATTTTATTTTATATTTACAAGAGCAGGAATTGAATCCTGGAGGCAGCTCATACTCAGACTTTCTACGATCTCAGCTCTCCCTCATTTATCCTCTAGTGTGAATGGTGCCGTGCCATCATCCAGGAAAGCTTTATACTGCAGGTAGGAATAGTAAAACCATTTCACTTTTGCCAAGGCATGTGTTGCTATTCTGTACCATAAGTAAGCATTAAGTACGAACATTACCAGTGTAAGCAGGATACTACGTTAAGTTCAAGAGGCCACCTGCTCATGAGTTTTAGAGTTGGGGTGGTGCTGGAGCACAGGCACCAAAGCTCACTCTCACAATGTGCTTATTTTGTTTTTCCTGGTTGGGCATTGTCCCATTTCACCTTGTATTAATTATGAGGTCCCTTAAAACCACTTAGTTCACAGCTGAATTGACTAGCAATCATAAAATATTTTAAACGAATAAAAAATGTCTGTTTGTCTCCAGATTCCTAAATCAGTGTTCTTTTCCTAGAGGAATTTCTACATACCTTCAAACTTCAATTTAAATCAAGGGGCACACTTGTTGAGGAAAGCAGCAATTTATTTTCATCGCAAACCTTATTACTTAAAGTAGTTTTCAAATAAAAGTATTTTTAAATGAGCTAATTATATGATTCACTGTAGTTGATAAAATAACAGCAATACCTCCAGCAGATGGTGGTAAATTATAATAGAGCAAATCATAATTCAGTCTAGTGGTCAGTTAGGTCTTTCTGTGGTTTCATGCCCTTCTACGTCAAGCAAACATTAGCAAGTTGAAGTGCGGTATCTTCTCCTATTTCTCTAATCTGACTAGTTCTGAGGGTATACCTAAGAGAGTGTGCTCATCGCTCACCAAGTGAGGCACTGACATGAAATTTCGGTGGTGAACTTTTTCCTGTACTTGTTGTTCCCGCTTTCCCCGCCATTTAGTCACATTTGAACATAGTAATAAGAGCTGGACAGCCTTTGCCTCAGAGAGAGCTGTGAGTTAAACTGCATCAACAGCTTTTGTTGTGATGACAGAGGTTCAACACTCAAGTGAGGGGCAACACTTCAGAGATCACCGGGAGAGAAAAGGTGTTCACACCAGCCATTAGCATCTCTAAGAGAAATGCAGAGAAACTCAGAGAAGAGTGACGGGCAAACACAGGAAGCACACTGACTTGTAAATAGGTATTTGGATAGAAATGAAAGTCAGTTTGTATTTTCAGGGAGGAAAAAACATAAGATGGCAAAACTTGGTTTATATTTGGTCCTTAGGTTTTTACTTTTTCACATCATCTTACAGAGACTTAAATAAGAGAAATTACAGGTAAAGAACAGCTTGTCAGAGAGTGCTGACCTTCAGAAATAATGTTAACTTCTAAGGTTGTTTTCCGGCCCCACCAAGAACAAATGTGTGCCCTCACAGGAAAGTGTCCCCTGAGACGCTCCAAACAGGGCTTAGTACACACTTTGGTGTTGGTAACGAAGCCAACCTTGGCATTTCTGTAGTTTACATGCGACGCAGTCCAGCTCAGAGAAGGCATCTGTGACATCTATACAAAATTCTCGACCACATTAGAAGTTTCTTTCATAGAAAGATTGGTTTAGTTTTGAAAAATAAACAAACTCACAAGAGGATTTTCTTCCACATCTCAACCCCACTTGTGCTTTAAAGGAGCTCCATCAACATGGAGAAGTATGTGAACAACACTCTGTGCTACGTGGTATGGCCTCACTCATAACGAGGGTGCCTGGGTTTTACCCTGTGTGCAGTGTATTGACTAGTGATAGTGTCTAAGTTGCAGGTGTTTGCACTTGCGCATACAAGTACGTGAACACACGTGTGGACCTGGGGTCAGTGCTGATCGTCTTCCTCATTGCTCTCTGCCTTAGTTTTTGAGCAGGATCTCTCTCGAACCTGGAGCTTGCCGATTGGCTAGACTGCTGGGTCAGAGAGCTCCTAGATGCACCAGTGTCCAGCTGCCTCCGCTCTGGACTTAAAGGTGTTCTCTGCCTCCCGCTGTCCATGAACTGAGGTCTGCAGATCTCTGCAGCAAGTTCACTGACTGAGCCTTCTGTGTTCTTACGTGATTTTAAAAGCACATTTTATTAAATTCTCCATTGGAAAGGTGAAGGGAAAAGGAGATAAGACAGTGTTCTCTGGCCTGTTCTGCATGGCAAATTAACATTAAGATAAAAATTCAGTATAGCTACTTATCAACAATAAATGCATATTTGATTTTTTTTTATCTCATGTCACTAAACACAAATTATACTGTATTTTCTATAGTTGGTGTTCTATCTAGCTTCTGCAAGGAAACTTCTGCAGGTTTAAGTGTTTGAAGCAGGAATAATTATCCAGTTATGTTATAAAATGATGTCAAATTTAACAATCTCTCTTAGTCAGTAGGAAAGAGCTTTTGAATATAGGTTACCAGAGATAAATATAACCCACTAATTATCCACAAATTAGTACAGCAAATTTTATCAGAGAATGTTTTATTTTGAAGTTACACTAGAAAAGTAATAGTTGATTCTCAGGGAAAACTGTGGCCACATTTACATTTTCTATAAAGGCAGCAATATTGAAAGTGTTGAGCCAGCATGTGACTTCCTTAAATCTTTTAAATAGAGATTAATTCTTCTGTTACAAAAACCTACCATGTACCTCAACCAGGAGGCTTCAATTTAGAGCATTTTTATTCTATTATTTCCCCAATCTTTCAAATACACAGATCACGAGCTTTCTAGCAGTTTCATCCCTAAGCCCTAAACCTTAGTTGGGATGTACTTAAATGCAATGCTTTTAACACAGGCTACCTACCTCCAAAGACAGATGTCTGTGCTGTGAAACAGGCCCTTAGACCTTGGAGTATGTTTCCCCATCATGGCAATGCCGTGGATAATGGCATACCACTAAGCAAGCTTCAAAGAATGGAGGGAACCCATGGAGAAAGTAGAGCAAATAGACTCATGTCTTAGTGCAGAAGATGCCAAGAATACATCCACTCCAACCCCATCCTCAAAATAGTAGGCCTCATCATGACAAGGGCAAGGGGCTTTAAAAAGTAAAGAGTACATGGGCACTCAACAATGTAGTGAAGCCATTGAATGTTACATATAGAAGGGTATTTGGAAATGATTTTACAGTGAAGAAGCTGAAAGTGCAAAGAGATAAATGAGCCCCTAACTCAGCAATGATAAATCTCCCCAGTTGCTAGAAATAGTAATTTCAAAGACAGCAGCAATAAAAAGATAAAAAAGAGAAGATTACAAGTTAAATTGATTAAGTCCTTGATTAAGGAAAAAAGGGGTTTTGGCATTGTCTTTTGGAAGTCTTGAAGTATAAAATTGGACTCCAGACTCTTGGCATTTGCTGTAAAGGAATATATTGGGGAGAAAATTCCCTACGTGCTGTGGTAAATGAGCACTCAGTGTGGCTTATGTGTGTACGCCATGCTTTGGTGAACTTTTCAGTTAATGAAGCTTGCGTCCACTGCAGCTCTCCAAACTGCTGTGTAGCGAAATACAGTGACACAGAACCCTGAGAGCTCTCTTTGTGTTTCAGGTAAACCAGTGACAACAAGTGTTAGTTTGTCTCTAAGTATTAGGGGGAAAAAGCTAAAATGTATCTCCCATGTGTCAAGTCTGAATCATCATTGAGTGGAGTATGTGGCTCAAAGCACCCATGTTGACAAACAACAACAGAGTGATGGTTAAGTGAACTTTTCCATGGCTTACCTTTCCATTAGACTAAACAAATGCTAGGAAAGGGCTGTGTGTTTGAATCCCTTGAAACAATTGGTCGCTCTGAGGACATCACTGGGCACATCTTTGCCCAGCATGTACAAGCTCCTGGGAGTGAATAATCAACAAAAGTGGGCACCTCTTGTGATACCGTTTTCCCAATTTCCCTTCAAATTCCATAGGTCCAAATTTTTCAGCATAAAATTAAGCAGCATGATGTAATATTATGTTCCCTTATGAATGAGGGGAGGAACCAAAACAAAACTCTGGGTCCATTTTTACGAGTTATTTGAAAGCATACGGCGGTTCTCACTTTTTGATGTAGATTACTTGAAGTGGTGTTTGTTATAAACTTGGCGCACCAAGTTATTGGAGCTACTGAAGTGCACACAGCTAAATTAAATTGTCCCTAGGAATTGCTTTGAAGTTTTTAAGTAAAGGGACCTGTGGATGACTTAGGCTTGAATTATATTCATGGGCACAACATGGCTTTTTGTTTCTGAAGCCTATAATATTACAAAATTTGTATCAGTATGGAAAGGTAATTAATAAAGTTATATAGGGAAGTTTTCTACACTGGACCTAAAAGTAGGAATGATTCATAAGAAAAAGCATTCCATCATTCCAACAGAAAAGTATCAGTGACATATTAAGAACACCTGAGTTTTTTTTTTTCGAATTGATAAGAATGCCCAGCCTAAATTTAAGCAATGAAGAAATAGAATGTATTGTATACTGAAAAATGATATTCGCTAGTTTTTAAATCCATGATTCCAGGTGCTACCTGTAGTAATGAGGAACCAGTTCAGTCTGTTCTGCTGTATTGGATGACTGGCTCAAATGACCCCTGAGTGACGAACTTGAAGTTAAAGCTGCAGGAGCAGTAGATGAAGGCACACTGTGGGAGCAGGCGAGCCTGAGCATGGAGGCAGTGCAGCCAGCCTCCTAAGGCAGTGGGAGTCCTGCCTCTTCCCCTCTGTGAGAAGCATGCGGAAGAGTCATACTCATTATTTGTGTCACCCAATGAGATCAGCACGGGGACACCTCTCTGTATCTTAACTACCAAAAAGGGAGCACTCCAGTGTTTCCTGTTTCCTTCTCTGATTTCTCTGCATTTTCCTAGAGGGCAGAGATGTTAATTGAGTCCTGGAAGTTTAGGAGTGCTGAATGTAAACGGTTAAGGAGTTCAGGTGGAGGACAGTAACATTTTTTTCTCAATCGTTCTCTTTCTCTTTCACTTTCTCTTACTCTTTTTCCTTCTCTTTCTTTCTTGTTCTTTCTCTCTCCCTTCTCTCCCTTTCTTCCTCCCTCCCTCCAACCTTTTCCTTTCTTTCTCCCCCTCCTCCTTCCTTTCTCCCTCCCTTCAGTTCTCTCTCTCCCTTCTGTCTCTTTGTTTCAATCTCTCCCTCCCTCTCCCTTCCTCCATCACTTTCTTTTCTCTTCCCTCTCTCTTACATGTTCTTTCATCTTCTTTCAGACCTTTAACATCTCCTGTATTTACCAAGGTGGAGGTGTGGGGGGTCCCTGGGAAGAAGAAGACAAACAGTTTCTTCTGGGGGAGCAAAATGTCCATATCTGAGTGTCACCCCAGGTTGTGTCCCTCCTTCTGTTGAATCTGCTGCCTTGATTAGTTTTGCACATAACTTTTTTAAGTCTGGAGCAGTTCATGTACCCAGGCCAAACACATGTCCAGCCTTGGACTGAGAGAGGTAAAGTGGGCAAGGAACCAATTTCTGATGCTTCTTATCTGCAAATATACTTTAAAATCTTTCAAGGAACAGTCTCTGTTTACAATTAAATTTGCTCACAGATACTTTTTGATGTTTTGGGATTGCAAACTCTCTTAATCTTAATTCTGCTGGGTAGAAGTTGTGGTGGTGGTCTTACCCCACAGGCATACTGTTTTGAGTTTTGTTTCCAGTATAGAGCGTATGTTCCCTTTAACAGGACTGAAGAATGTTAAGTAGGCGTTTTTAATATTTGCTGCCTTTTTAATTATTACTTGTTTAGTGCAGCACTGTTAGCACAGGGATTCTGAGTTAATAAAAATGTCATAGTATTAGTGTATAAAACACTATGTAATTTTCCCCAGGTAATGATTAATGGCATAAAGCTATATTAACAATACTCTTAGTGTATTGCCCTTAAATATATTTGAATCCTGTGTTTATAAAGTAATTTATACTGAAATTCAGTAAGAAAATATTTGAAGAATTTAGTTAAACAATTTAATCCAACCATCTTTGGTACACGGATATTTTCCAATGGTTTATATTATGTTGATAGCACAAATATATACCTAAAAATTGATATTGAAAGTTTAAGCGCTGTCTTTATATTTGCAACAGTGACCTTATTGAGATTCATATCTCATCACACCGATCACTAACACAGTTGAAAAATAAAATTAACAAGCCATTGAGTTTTTATTACATATTACTTTTTGTTCACATAGATAAATGGGTTTCTTTTTCTCACTTTTTAAATGATGTTTCCCTGGCTTTGTTCCATGGCTGCAGCAGACTGTTAGTATGTATCTTTATACCATCAGAATGAGTGAGAGCTATCTGTATAAATTATTGATTCACCTGAGCCTACCAGTGATTCCGAGCTGAAAACTCTGGCAGCTTATCTGATAAAATGCTGTAACTAGCAGAGTGGAGTTACCTACCACAGCAACAATCGCCAGTCGGGAGGTCAAATGCCCTTTTACCTTTAGACCTGAACACCTGCAAATTGAGCTGTAGCCCATTCAGAATTTTAAGAACAGGTCCATTGTCACAGGAAGTAGAGTTTGTTTCTTGGAGAAAATTATGCCAGTTCTGGTTCTGAATGAAAGACAAGGCTTTTATTACTCAGGGGATATTAGGGCTGACTGCTTTTTTGAGAAAACAAATTTGCTGTAACTTTATCTGTAATTTAGTCCTGAATGGGTGCAAATAGACAACACATTGTATAGAGCGGAAAGAAGAAAAATGGGGGTTTGTTAGAGCTCCACGGGGGCTGTGTAACCATTCTGTTTCCGAGGGCAGTCTTATCAGCATAGTTTGCCTGCAGCCTTAGCACCAAACACCTGTTTTGGATTTTAGCTTCTACTAACACTGGAAAGTGAGGGGGTGACTAAAATTTTGGATGATAAAACACCAATCCTTTTTTTAAAAATTACTATATAGAATTTAGAGACTGGTCCTGTCCACAACTTGTAAAACAGGAGCATCCCTCATGAGACTGCCCTCGCCACAGCCCTGCGTGGAGCACACTGGCTGCTTCCCTGATATAAGAAGATCAAATTCATGGCTAGAGACAGTCCTCGGCCGGAGTGAGCTGCGCGCACTGCTCACGAGACTCCGGTTTAGCTTTCCAGGGCAACAGTGAAATGAGTGTTAGGGCCATGTGACAAGAGAAGGCGTGCTTTAGCTCCCGTGGCTGGAGGCCACACAGCATGAGAACCGGGGTCACACACTACTGGGGGAAACTCATTTCTCACGTTGGTCACCGACGTCAGTAACCTCAATAGCTGTCATGGAAACACCTAATTTTACAGTTTTGCAGTTGACCATGGACATCAGACAAAACTAGGTCACCAAACATTTTGAGCATATACTTATTCTAAACTCCAACCTAGTCAATTAGCACATTTTCTATTAAAAAACTTAAAGAGCAGTTTCTATAATTTAATAGTTACTCAGTTTTTCCACTCCTCAGCCTAATTTTCAGTTCTTTTCCGTGTCCACATAGGAATATATCAAAGCACACGCATAAGGCTCTCCTCAAACAAAGTCTGTGACTCCTCCCAAAACAAATTTGGAAAATCCATGTTTTGATGTGTATAAGAAGATATAAGCATTCTTATACTGTCTCTGACAGTATAAGCATTCTGACTCACTGTCTTTTCCTGTTTGTTACATACTTGTATGTACAACAAAAGGAAGTGAAATCTTACTAGTCGGACCACGTGCAGTCCATGAAATGTGTCACTAGTTTGCGCCTGCCTCTCCGCCATTAAGCTTACTCCTGTTCTTCTGACTCCCATGGATGTGCACCTGACCTGCACATCACATCAGCCCATTGTCTGCCCTGTGGTCCCAGCTACCTCTGCTTATATTCCACATGTCACAGACGCTTCGTCGTGCTCTGTATCAACCCCTTGGAATTTTCCTTTGCAACTCTCAAGGTCTCAGCAAGATAATCTGGTGATCAAATCTGTTATTAAGGGTAGGAATATGAGCATCCTTAAATAACTAACACTTGTTTTTCCTTGACTTGTAGATAGCGTGCTTCTGATTTTCTTTAGACATCTGAGTCATTTCTTATAAATGTATTGAAATATCTAAAATGAGACACTAGAGAGCAGACAAAGTAATGGGGTAGCCCTCAGACAACACCACAGAGGAACTTTCTGGTCCTAGGTACTCTCAGGGTTACTAATATTAATGGGAATTATACCCCTTCTTTCATTTAAAAAATGATAAATATGAAGAAATGATTAACATGAAATAACAGGAAAGTGAATTCATCATGAAGATAAAAAGCCTCCCTGTGCTATTCTCTTTATGATGCAAGCTAGGCAAGGAGAGCCACCTTAAGAGAAGTGAAATAAACCATCCTTATGGCCAGCACTGAGCCTTCTCCGCATGAGGAGGCCTCACAGCAGCAAACTCCAGCCACCAGAACAATACACAAAGAGAGAGGGTGGCATTGAAGCCATGCTAACCTTCCTGGTATGCTTTTTCTTCTGAAACACAGTGGAGTGCTTTCTAAGGGCATTGATCTTGCAGAACAAGTCTTTTCAATTTAGATTTGTATGCTGGATTTGATAGAAAAATATCAATTATTTCAAGGATGACTGATTACATATAGTTCCCCCCCCAAGTCCCCGTGTTCACCTTTATAATATTTTTTCAAAAAGTAATGTAGTTTAAAAATCATTTTAAGTTGCCTAATATAAATGATAAAAATCAAATATTGGATTCACAAACAATAGCCTTTATTGGTTTGTGACAAGTGATCCATCTTTTTATATTAGTGAAGCTTTCTGAACCAGATTGTTTTTCATAATTGATAATTTGTGAGTCATGTATTTATTATCTGTTCTTTTATGGCTTTGAAAATAGTGAAGGATGCCAAAGATCACTGTGATTCTGTAACAGGGTGATTTTTAGTGTAGTTTATTGGCTGGCCTCTTCTGAAAGCATATTGCTGGTAAGCTTTGCAGAGATTGTAAGATAAATTTAAAAGTAGCCCTTGTTGCAGAGAGGTGCGATAGAACTAAAATTCATGCTGATATCATGAATTTAGTTTTAGAAGTTATTCTTTGTAGTATAAAAATGTAAAAACATAACAAATAAGAAGAAAGTAGGGAGTAGAATTCTGTGACCTGAGAAAAATAGTATTGTTAGATGCATAGGCAATTTTCCCAGACACAGCCCACTTTTGAATATCCATGGCATAGTAGGCTACCTTCTATCAACATTACAATATTAACAGAATAATGTTCAGTGATCAATAATTTTACTTGATCTGATAGCCTTAGGATAAAACCTACCAATCATAAAACAGTTTTTATTATTCGGGCTTACATCTTGTTGGTAAATCCTCCAAAAAGCGATAGGAATGTTTGTGCCTTTGTTGTGGCTTTTACTTGTGTTGTGTGGGAAGTAGGGCTCACTTATGTGAGCTAGGTAAATAACAAGGCCTTAAAAAGCTAGCCTACCTAAGCCAGCAGTATGAAAAATGAAACTTTTAAAACTTTCAATTAATAACTCTTTCACATATCCCGAGTATCCTTCGTAATTCTAGCTCTCAGTTGTACTGACTGAACACAGTGTGAGTCAGTTGCAGAAGCAACAATCTAATTTAGAGATCAATTTAAGAAGAAAACTATTTTTAGATGTTTTAAATATTCATTTCCTAGAAACTTGTTATGAATCTGCTTTTGAAAATTATGACTCTGGTCTCGGTTTTATAAAATTTCTCTTGAACAATGTAATTATAGAGACCCATTTCTAATAAAAAGATTAGCTATTTAATTAAAATAAAATTGAGATCATTTAATCATTTCATAATTATATTATAGGTTATGGTTATATACAATTAAACACTGTATAGGCAACCTTTACTCCTTAGGAAGGCTGGTACGAGGTGGCGTGCTGCAGATTAGCACCTTCACTGCTCATGCTTTCGTAGCCTCCCTCATATGCTCCTCCATCTAACTTGAAATTCATGCGTCAGTAGAAGATGCGGAACATCACACAGCTGCCTGCAAATCACAACAAAATAGGGTACTTTTCCCCAAGCAAATTTTGTTTGTTTGTTTGTTTGTTTGAGCTCTTTTTTTTTTTAAGTTATAAAATTATCTTTACTGGTGTTTATAGGGCGTGTGTGTGTGTGTGTGTGTGTGTGTGTGTGTGTGTGTGTGTTCATAGTGAAAAAGCTTTCTTCAGGCTGAGAGCAAATGATCCTGCATGATCATTTGAATGCACAAAGCAGCTCCACAGTGTGGTAGTTATTACCTCTGTTTTATGTGCAGAAGGCCCAGGGTTCAAGCCTCAGTAGAACGAGCTGTTGGAATACTAGTCTTGGATTCAGAGTATAGCTCAGAGGTTATTTGAGCTCTTACTAAGTGAACTTTGCCTAAGATTATTACTTGTGACTATTGCAGAGATACATCACACTTAGTATTGTAACATTCGAAACAAGATTGTTTACATTGTATTTTTAAAATGCAACTTGCATATGCTCCAAATTGTGTTTAACTGTGTGGAACTTCCTCAGGAGACCAGCAAGCGAAGTTTGAGCTTCTAAATAGCAGCCGTAGAGATCCTTAGGCAGATCTGACTTCTGCTGCCACTGTCGTGTGGCACCCCAGCACGATGCAGGAGGGCTCACTCCGCCTTCCGTGTGTTTTCCTGGCCTCATTTCTAACACGTGGAGGGATATTGGGATCTTTATTTGTACATATGGAGTGACAGAATGTTGATGTGTTTCAACCATAATATTCGTAATTATTCAGATTTAAAATAGACTTGAAAATCTTTATAATTGAAAGGAAATACATTTTAATGTATTTCTAATAATCTAATGTATAGATGTGTATTTCAAAACCATTCTCTGCATTTCAAAAAACATGTCATGTCAACGAGATTACTGAGACTGCAGTGTTATTTGATATATTTTCCAGTGAAAAGTCAGATTTTTTATTGCAAAATAGACAACCATCTGAGCTTTATAATCAAAATATTTGGAAGTTTCCTAAAGAAAAAATGCAGCTTAGAAATAAAAACTGAATTACACTAAATATTTTATATGTTATATTGCACATCTTTGAGTGGGTCTATTTTAAAATCTTTACAGAGTCAGGGAGCACTAAATATGAA
Organism: Psammomys obesus; assembly: GCF_907164565.1. Classification (NCBI taxonomy): domain Eukaryota; kingdom Metazoa; phylum Chordata; class Mammalia; order Rodentia; family Muridae; genus Psammomys; species Psammomys obesus. The sequence goes on from NW_026587759.1 coordinate 1,994,608, forward strand.
CTGTCCTTTCTTCTCGCCACTTCACCAAGTTGCCTAGCCATGGAACTGTTGTGATCACTCCCCAGAAAGCAAGAGTATGTCTTCTCTGTGGAATGCATTTAACTAATAAATAGAGATTGGCAGTGTGAGAGTACATTATTGAGAGAGAATCAGAAAACACTTTACATCTGTCTGAAGATAAACCTCTATAGGAAATAGGAAACAATGTAAAACCCTGAGACTCCATTGTAGTTTTAAACCACAAAGTACCTTGCAACCCCCCATGTGTGTTATGAAATCTTTGCGTGCCTCTGAGCGTGCCTTCTGCCAGCAAACAATGTCCATGCTGTTGTACTAAGTTGTTTACTTTCTCCCCCTCCACACTTTGTCTTATATGTCGTTCTACAGTGTGTCCAGTAGGGAGCAGTCTTGCACCACAAAAAGCTCTTCAGCGACTCTCCGTTCAGCAGGAAAAACTTGATGCTTTACAGACCTGTTAAACACAGGCAGTGCTATTTCCATAAATTCCAGACTTCGACGGTGCTCTGTAGTCTTAAAACTGTGGCCTACAGATTTTATATGCAGTTGTTTGGCCTTAAAGTTCGGGGTCTTATAAGGAAGTGGTTTTAGTTTGCATCATGACCCCATGTTGTTTGGAGACAGCAGAGTGGCTGGGGCATCGCTGCGGAATCCTGAAAATCAGAAAGCCTCTTGCATGAAATGTGATGCTTAGGGCCTGACAGAGTGAAATAAGTTGATAACTCTTCCAAGTGGTAGGAGAACACTGTAGTACTTAGTAGAGAAGATGGGAAGAGTGTTCCTGAAGCCAAACACTGCCTCCCATCTCACTACTATAAACAGCTGCTATCTGTTCAACCTGCTTCTTAAGGAAGTCAAGAGATCAGAGGACTTCGTTATTATCATTCTAGTTGCTTTTGGTTAGCTACTACACAGTACAATTACATATGTCATATAAGGTATATATATATCTGTAATTAAGTACACTGTGTAAGAATATATGTAAGATAAATATGCAATAAAGTAATTTCCTTCTCTTTGAAGCAGTATTTAGGGATAATTGACAGCAGTATATTAGTTCAAGCAGTACAGAGCATGTGTTCTATAACAAAAAATGGACCTTTATTCCTAAGTCACGAGTTGAAAACAGCACAGGGTGTTTTTAGAATTGTAGTTTTTATTTCTTTATTTTTATTTATTTCAGATTATCTATCTTACAGAGAGGGCAGTTTGCCAATACTGAAAATATTTTTGCACCCTTCATTCCTTTCACACTGTATTGGCTGAGTGTCCACTATGCTAACAGTTTCTGTTCTAGATTGGAGTCCAAATTGGTATGATCTGACCATGTGAAGCAGAGCAAGAGGTAGGTCCCAGAGAAGAGAAGACAGGGGAGCTTAAATATAAGTAGGATCTTAACTTTAAGGAGGAGTTTGATGATGAATGAGAGCAAGACAGAGCACTTCAGGTGGAAGGAAGTAACACGTGTGTCTATCACCAACACTAGAAGACCTTTCCTTACCCTCAAACTTGTGATCATCACCTCCAGAACAGTTTATTCTGTTTTACTACTATTCAAATGTTTAAGGAAGTGCTAATAACAATCTTCTATTTTTTGTTCTTACTGAGAAAGAAGATTAATTTTCTGTGCACAAAGTTGTTATTAAACAAGTATGCCTCACACCCGTGAATGTCTAATTCCATCACTTTTAAAATACCAAATTCCAAAAGCATAAACATTCATTCCTGTGTATTTTGCTATTCAAGAGACCTGATGATCTTAGAGAGTGAAGCTTGGGCTCATTTCTCACTGATAGTGTTTTTTTAATAGGGAAATTGTTCTTCAGTGGAGAGGAGCTGAACTTTGCTTATGAACAGTGCATGAAGATTTTCAGTTTGGGGCACCATGGTTCTGATTTTGTACTGAGTATCCTATATTTCTAGAAGCTGTATGGCATTAGTTGCCATGTTTGTGGCTAAAACTACAACCCCTTTTTTGAAGCATGAACTAATGCAATGACCACAAACACCTCACGATGACTGGGACACTTCCCAATCCTTCCTGCTCACATTGGACCATACCTGCCAAAGTGACAGAACGCAGCTCTGGAAACAAGAAAATTTCCCATCTATGATGAGGAGCCTCCGATCCCAAGGATCAGTGTTTCCGAGCTGCAAACACATCCTCAGTGAGATGGCATTTCTCACATAGAGAACCCAAGGGCTGTGGAGAAGGGGGACAGTCCAACTGAGGACAGACAAGCTTCTTTTCCTAACTTTTATGTACCTTTATGCTTATTTTCCCAAGGCTTTCTGGCTAGAAGAGTCAATGACCCACTCTTTCTTCCTTTCTTTCTTTCTTTCTTTCTTTCTTTCTTTCTTTCTTTCTTTCTT
>NW_026587759.1:1997008-2056385 GCF_907164565.1 Psammomys obesus
CTTTCTTTCTTTCTTTCTTTCTTTCTTTCTTTCTTTCTTTCTTTCTTTCTCTTTTAGCATAGGAAATTTTCATGTTGGTTGCAAGCAGATACAAGCATAGTCTTAAACATTTTTAGTGTGCTTTTTTCAACTCTTGAAAGTCTTCCTACTTGCTACAAATATAGACGGGTCGGCTGACATGTCCTCCTACTGTCTCACCAGCCCCCACCCCACCCTCACCCCTACCCCCCAAGGCAGGGCTTACACTGAGATACCACACAGTGAGTGACCGGAGGTTTCAGGAGGCCAGTCTTACCTGAACTAAATGAAGCTGAAGCTGCAGATATATTGAAGAGGAGAGAAGCAGGTGCTGGAGCAGGTGGGCTTGTGATCTTTTGTCATTAGCCTGCTTCTCATGTACTAGAATGATTGCAGAAAGAAACAGAGCTCCCTCTGTTAAAACCACATCTGGGCCATCAGCATTCCAGGGATTGACCCTGAGGGGTGATGAACTTGACCTCCTGGGGATGAGTTCTCTCTCTCTGTCTCTAATTTACTCCAGCTCAACACATATACACAAATACACACACCGCTGCCTCTTAATGGTGGGCAGTAACTTTTTTTTTCCTTTACTTTTTTTTAATTCCCATAAATCTTTTCATGTGTTTCAAAAAAAAAAAATGGCAAAAAGCAAAGAGTCTATCTTTGTTTTCTGTTAAGCTCCAGAAATCCTATATTCAGAGGAATACCAAGGATATATCTTTGAACTAAGAAAAACATTAAGATTTAATCTTTATTTCTTCATTTTCTCTGGAAATGGAAAAATATTAGAATAGAAAGTAAAGTATAGAAAAAGATTTAGAGCTGGAAGGCACCCCATAGGAAAATCAACTTTATCTTATAAAAATATAAGTGGAGTTGGCTTTTGAAAAATGGATATTTGCTTCGTCGAATATTAAGGTCCTCAAGGGCTGCCTAACTGGCCAGTACACAGAACTTTGGATAAGTTTATAGAGCAGTGCTCATCAGCCTTTGCTGTGTCTCATCAGGGATCTTTCTCAAGCCAGGCTGACTGAGTAAATAAAGTAAATTTACCAGGTGAGGCTGATGTCCCAGGAAGGACTTAGAATATAAACATGCTGGTAGCTTAACGTATATATTCTCAAACCCTCATGTATTTGGGAACATGTAGAAGGTAATTTGGGCTTTGCTGCTCAATTCTTTGTAGTATAAAGAAAATAACCCAATAATTTACACGTCTAGCCATTTCACAAGTGGTTTAACTTATGGTGGTTTAGGGACCACATTTTGGAACACACACACAGAAAGAGAGAGAGAAAGAAAGAGGGAGACCTGGTTCTGCCCCTCAATGATTCCTTCATGGGTCTTAGAGAGGGCATTGGTGTGGAGAATAAAATCCAACTCCCCTCTTGTTATGTTAATGTGGACTGAGTTTAACAAGCCCAACTGGATTCCTTCCACAGAAAGACACATACCACATTGTAAAAGGAAAAACTAAATTAGAAATGAGAAAGAGCTAGGACTTCAAAAGATGGAAAGATAGCAGCAGTCGGTGTGGAGGAGGGGAGAAAGGTAAAAAATCCTTGTTTTTCTCATCAGTATAAAGTGAAGCCTGTGAGTGAAGGCAGTTCAGAAAAGTGTTCCCACAACTGGCAGCTGGGGAGCCGCCAGGATTTCAGTGCAGCTGACATGCTGACACCCTTCAATCCATCTTCTTTCTATGTCTCCTACATGCTTCTCTGCTACCTTAGACCCAGAAGGAAAAGCAGGCTCTTGATGGCTAGGTTTGTAAGGCTCTCGGGCAGATGAGGGTAGCTGTAGACATTAATTGATAAATATATAATATAAATATAAAATGAATAAATATAAAATGTCACGTTCATTTTCAAAATTGTGTTTAAATTTCAGACTTTTTCTTATCTTTCCAATGTCTTCTTTAAGAATAGAAGCTAGCTTGTCAAAAGCCTCAGTAATGGCCGTGTTGACAGAGAGCCATCAAGACACACAATGAAGCAGGGCATAGGAAGAGGCCGCTGGTGATTGTTCCTAGGTTGTCTCGGTGTTTATTGTCTGTTCTGTTTACAATTGGCTGATCAGCTGCTCCAGACAACATTCTGTGTTTAATATTCGGCTTTATTTTGGTAGGAAATGAACTTTTGCCTCCTCCTAATCACTCAGTTGGCTGCATTCAGATGCTGAGCTTGTGGTGAAAATTCTCAGAAATGACAATCTCCTATTATATTGAGTTCAAGCCAGTTTCTTTTGTACCTACATGGCACTTCTAAACTTCTGTATCTTACATTTTAGCTTTGAGTATTTTGTTGGAGTTCTTATTTTCTGCACAATCCAATGTAAAATTTACTTCAGGAAGCACAGTAAATGGTTTCAAATTTCTAAAAAATATCTAAAGTAAACTTCTGTGATTGGGATCAACCTGGGGAGCAAGTGCCAAGTCCGTTACGTAAGCGCAGCCTGTCATCTGGACCTCACTTTTTTCTGTGGGGTCGTTCCTTCATCCACCATGTATCTCTCCTGGTAGGCTAGAACCAGCAGGCCGATGTCTCCATCCCAGCACCTCTGATGCCCTTTCTCATGGCAGACGTTATAGATGGATTACAATATTGCATTTATATACATTTATCATGTTTTTTTTCAGCAAAGCACCCAGGTATCCACTTCCCATCAGTGAGAGATTACTCCCTTATTTTTTATGACTGTCTTCTTTCATGAGTTTGAATCTAAAATGATGCAGAACAGCTTTCCCTGAAATTTGATTCAGGATGTGATAGACAGCTTTTGTATACAGTCGGTGGTCAATGTCAATGCATTTTGCAAACTGTGTTTTGTGGACTAATATAAACATAAAATATAACTTATAGAAGTTTTGCATATGGGATGTTTATTTGGTAGTAGGATTGAAGCCTTGTGCATGCACAACAAACACTGCAGCACTGAGGCACCTGCCAAGGTACCCAGTTTGGCCTAGAACTTGCGGTGCTCTTGTTTGAGCCTCCCAAGTGTCCGGGATTTAAAACCTGGCCACTAAGCCTAGCGTATTTAATAAACACCATGTCTATTAATAGAAGTCCCTGAAATTCTTTCTATGCTCTTATAATTTACTATGCTCTTTTATCAGGGAAAATAATGCCAACTCAAGATTTTTCACAAAGTCTTACTTAAAGGGGTTTTTACTAATGATCTTTCTATGTTGTTTCTAGAATAATCCAGTAATGAAAAAAAATTTACTGAAAGCATTATTTAACAAGCTTGCCCTTCTATTATATACTGTGATGAATAGTTCTTATTCATAAAATGGCCTCCATAATGTTTACTTTTTCTAAACAGGCTTGTTCTACCTTCATCCTTCTCAAAGATATCTTAAAAGGAATTCTATGCAGTCCTTTCTTCACTGATGACCTGCCCTTAATGATATTAACCAGACAATGAAATAAACTGAGAGATGGGCATGAAGACGTGGTTGTTGCTCTGGATAGTATAATCCATATGCTGGCATTTTGTGGAGACTTTGTTCTTTACGAACTAAAAGATCCCCTTCTCACAGCCAGTCTATAGACCTTGTGTGAGTGTGTGCATTCCTTTGCTATAAAAGGAAACACAATGGAAAGATGGTCCATAGCGGAATATTGGTACTTTCTCAGTAAGCTTCGCTAACGTCCTCAGGGGCGGAGCTTGGCACCTTCTGATTTTGCAGCTGTTTTTATGCTTTTATTTTTTTCTTCATTTCCTCGCACACTTAACACCAAAACTTTCCCTGGTCCCTTTTAAGCACTGCAGCAACTTAATCAATCCTGAGTGGCAACAACTTCTAACAGCGTTGGCTATGAGTGTGTGTTAATTAGCTCTAGTAGATTATCCCCTGGTGTGAGGTGGGGTATGGGTGGGAACGCCTCGATGTGCTGAGAGTCTGAGGATTTCATGTTTATTTTCATGTATTGAGGCAAATTCTCAGTATGTCTTCAAATTATCTCCTTGGGGGTGTTTCTCCTGAGCTAATCCTGACAGAATCTTCCTGACAGATATGCCCATCATCAAGAACAGTAGAACGGTGCACATATAGGAACCTCTGTGCTCGGGGCTGTATGCAAATTTAATGGCCAGCACATTTCTGCTTCTCTTACATGGATGACAGACATTTTAACAATGTGTTCCACATTTCCCTCTGGGAATCTAGTTGGATTCCTATATGAATACAAGTGCATATATACGCCATTTGGAATGTGTCTTTGAATATAGTACAGGGAACATATATGCATAAAATGTGTTTATATATATACATGTAAGCACATTTATTATAAGAAGTGTGTATATTGGGATGCGCGTGTGAAGACAGGAAAGAGCCAAGCAGCTCTTGATAAGAGATGTGTCTGCATCCCAGGGAGACTAATCAGCTGCTGAAAGATAGATGGGGAAAAGAAGTGATAAACAAATCTTACACTGCATACAGCTCCACAGCGTTTGTGGTGGGGTTACGCCACTGTGAGATGATGAGTAGCAATGGCATAGAAAATCAGTATTTTTTCAGCTATTTTTAATGGGAAAAGTACATCTCCTAAGAGCTTGCCAATCTAAGTGCCAGTCTCTATGACTGGCCGTCAGTTTGTGACTGACATTATCGTTTGCCATTATTACACGTGAGGCTGCCAACACATTAACTATTTTTTTTTTTTTTGCAATCATGTTTTCCCCCACTCCAGTGGCATCCTTTCTATCTTGGGGTTGTGTCTTTGAACTTCCGTGTCCTGCTGAACTTGGTTGCCAATCTTAAAAGGACACAAGCAGGACCTGTCTACTACTTGCCATTAGTCTGGGATACAGGCCAGGCAGCCAGCTCCGAACCATCAGCTCTAACTGATGGTTCTTCCTTCTTCCATGTCAAAGAGAGTTTGTATTCTGGGCACCTACTCTGTGCCAAGTATTTAGCTGTTTTATGTGAAATGGCCCAAATAAGGGTGGCACTCTTCATCAATAACTCCTCCCAATCCCTTGAAAAAACACATACAGAAAACCCACCTAAAATAAGCCCAGATGCTTTGTTAAAACCTCTTGCTTACTATTCAAATGTAACCTGAACCCTGAAGGTGCCGCCCTTTACATCAGTGTACTCTGGCAGACTTCAGTAGCTATTTGTCTCCTAGTGGAGTTGTAATCCAGCGCAGACCATCTTTGTCTTGCTAGAGCAGGTGAGCCTGGGATGGGGTTCCTTCAGAGGCATGAAATCCAAGCCCAGGAAGCTGAAATCACTTGCTGGCTCTCAAAAACTGCTGTCAAGCCAGTTGTTAGAACAAAACATAATATTATTTTTCTCTCCTAACACAAAATAAGGTATGAGGAGAAGGCAAAGATGTTACATTGGAAGGCCGGTGGCATCAAGACATGGGGATCAATGGAGGGGGTTAAAGGTCCCAACTCAGGGGTCTCAGGAGGGGCGTGAAATTTGACTCATTGTAAGCTTTTCTCCAGACAGAGCCACATTCTCCTGGACCCTCCTTCCCAGGCCTCCAATGTTTCAGCTTTGGAATGGAAAGCCAGAAGGGAAGGTGACCTAGCTGCTCTCTCTTCCTGTCTGCATATTTCCATCTTCTTAATTTTGTCCTATTTCTATAAACACGTTTTTTTTCATCCTTAAGAGTTCCCCCCTCATTTTTTTCTTCAAGGGTCCATGAATTTCTTCCTTCGCTTGAGACTTGGAGAGAGCAGGGTTCCTCTCCAGTGGCACTGTGTGAGTTTCATGTGATGTCACTGCTTGTAGCACATATGGGATTCCAGGACCATTTTGGAGGCTTCAGCTCTGTGTCCCTTGAGGCACCCCAGGCAGCCACAGATCTAGAGCTTGCCTGAGGTCATCGTTCTGTATCTCCAACTACTACCGGAGGACATAATTAGAGGCGGAATTGAGGAATGAAAAGCCTACAATTTTATTTGTGAATTTATTTCTTGCAATTCAGGGGAATGAATATTTATTGAGCATATATTATATCCCAGGCAGTTGCAAATGTCATCAAGTGCTCTTTGTAATCACCCTTTTTTAAAGGTGCTTTCATTTTTAGTGTATTTTCAGGAGTACAAATCAAAGGTCTGAAGAGAGCCTGAGGTTAAGAGGAGCCCGGCCCAAGCTTGAGCTCATTGGTTGGGGTTGCTGTCCAATATTTCCTGGATAGGCCATCTTCAGCAGGGAAAAGTGCCCAGCTAGGGAGGGCTCCCTTGGGCTTGGGAAAGTCACCCTGAAAGGAACTGTGGTGGGCAAGAAATGATTTTACAGTCTCTTGTATTATTTGAAAACATCTATGAGTTAGCCATTCTGCTCTGAAATGTACCCATCTGTTACAATCCTTTCAACATCTCTACAGAAACACAGTGTTGCCAGTGTCCCACTATCGCTACACGCTGCTGTTCTAGCCCTTCCTGCTCTTAATCTTCAGTACAAAAACTCGGCTCCTGGAAAATACGTTGTGGTGGTTAAATGTCCCTTGTTCTCTGGGTTAACACCGAAAGCATATCTGAAGGTAATGCGATGTTTTCCTAAGGTGTGGCTCTGGTTGCTTATAAATTTTCTAGCTTTCCAACTGTGATAGCCTTAAATTAGAGAGAATGGTTGTAAAAGACCATAACTAGAAAAAGGCTGGCTCATGTTTTAGGAGGTTGAATTCTGAGCCTTTGCAGTTCAAGTTTTTTAAACTATTTATTTATCTATCCATTTATTCATTTTTCTATATATGTGTACATATGCGTGTGTGCCATGGTATGTACGTGGAGTTCACAGAGCAGCTGGTGATTTGTTTCTCTCTTTCACCATATGGGTCCCAGAGATCAAACTCAGGTCATCAGGCTTGGCAGCAAGTGCCCTGCGCACCGTGACATCGCGCCGACCCCTAGATCTTGCATTTCGCTGATGATGCCAGCCCACTGCTGGAGGGACGGCACCTGAAAGAAGGGTCTGTCTCCCTGTCGCAGCACTTAGCTCTCGGCCTGGCTGATGCGGCAGTTCACTGGCCCATTGGTCTGCACGTAAGGTGGCATACATTTACACAGATTTCAGAGACGTCACAGACTAGGTAATATGAAGACAGGGGTTTATGGAAAATGCACCCTTTACTACTTTGAGATTTTAACACTAACACCTGTCAGGATTTTTTTTTTCAGCTCAGCCTGTCTGTGTCTGCCTCTTGGGCTCACCATCCTGCCTGCTTTCAAGCATCTTGCTTGTCTGTGTTAGTTCCTCACATCTGCTCTACACATCGACACTGCATGACTCCGCCTTGCAAAAGACAGCCCTGCATTTAATACATTTACTGAGAACTCCCTACACATCTGACATAGTACTGGATACCAAGAGAAAAGGTTGGTAAATTGATAGAGGAATTTGAATTCAGATGTGTGAAGGCCTCAGGTAGTACACAGAAATGCCCTCTCTGTGCAGGCATCTTGCATTTCGCAGGATTTTCAGGAAATGACATCTCAGCCATTTTCCTCTGTCTCTACAGTAGTGAGCCTAATAGTTAATAAGGCTTCTCAAAGAGCCAAGACCAAGGTTTTGGTCAGACATGCCTCTCACCTGCCTTAACAGTTGGACACTGTTGGCTTTAAGTATAATATTGTGACACTATAATGGACATTCAGGAACTATCTTGCAGCACTTTCCAGTAAAGGGAATTAAATCAAAAGACAGCAGTTGTGACTGCCCCTTTAGAACTAGGGTTAACATCTCTGGCTTAATGAAACTTTTATGACTTACATAACATTCTGGCAGGAGAGATGCTGGGTAAGTGTAAAGTCTGATGATGGCTGCTGCTGTTGCTTCTGTGGCATTTGGACAACTTAAACCATATGGCCTAAATGCAACTCTAGATAAGCGTACAATTTTAGGTTGATTTTGCTTCAGAGCACTTGGAGGTCTGTTTGAATTAGGAGCCAAATCAAATCCCAGGAACAGGTGTATTTCCAAAAAAAGGAAGGGATATGTGTTGCAGATGACCCAGTTACCAAATCACTGCCTTCCAGCAAGTGGCAGTATGTGGGGGAGTGTTTAAATTTCACTGCCAAAGTCCTGTCCAAGAGCTGAGCCCCAGGATGTCTGCGTTTCTGACTCCTTGCAAGCATAAGGTTATATATATAAAGAAATGCTCACCCTTCCATGAACATGAAAGGAATCTGATTTGGGAGCCCTCATGTAGAAGGCTCATTCTGCTCCAAGATGGAACAAATGTCCCAATGACTTGTCCACCCTCCAACCCAGGGCTTTATATTTCAGACATTCCCCTTTTCCTCCTTCTGACATGAGAAATCCTTAAAGAAAATCAGCTCCAGAGCTCTGCAAGGAGGCACCGTTCTTTTGATCCCTTTGTTCCACACTTGAACAATTGCTCAACCTATGCCAGGCTTGATGCCACATGCTACAGATAGTTACTAATTTCACCCCCGTGACCATTTCAAATAGGAGTTACTCTATTTCTTCACCCCACAGATGGAGATACCAAGGGACAGAGAAGTGAAGTAATCTTCTGAGGACTGTAACTCCTAGATGGTAGATCAGAGATTCCTATTCAAGCGTGCTATGCAAGCTCTCTGTGTTTTTAACGTCTGTGCCCAACCCCCAGCCCCACAGTGGATCAGTCATTTCTACAAACCCCTACAAAATCAGGACTCAGTAACAAAGTTTGCTGCTAGAGAGAAGGTTGGCATCCTACTGATGCTGGGTGCGGCAGAACATGCTCTCAATCAAACCTCTTTTCCTTCTGGTATTCAAATGGCCTCATAAGTTTTAAGTCTGTGATTTTTGAAACTGTAGAGCAGAATCCAATAATTACCTTCCTTATCTTACCCTTTTGTCTAAGAAAAGCAAAAAAAGTATAAATGGGAAATTGCAAATTTTATCAGCTCCCGTCTTTATAAGAACTAATGTTGCTGCTTAGGACAAAACCATGAGCAGTCAGTTGGGTCTTTTAAATCTGTTCCAAAGACAAAGGCTCAGACTGTGAAATCATAAAATTGCCTGTGAAAGGGTATTTCACAGTATAAACGTTCCTGTGTTAACTCTCAACCCAGAATGTCTTTATAAAGAGTCTGCGTTGACTTCAGCCTCCATAGTAACCAGAAATGCACAAGAGAGAAGGATGAAGGAATGGAGTAATGAAAACCCCTCAACTCCTAAAGTGCTTTCTGTCTGTACCATTTATTCTACTGCGCTCCAATACTGTAGTGTGTTTTATGTATTCAATTGGTCCTGTGTGTGTGTTTTCCTTCCCAACCAGTAAGTAAACCCTTGAGGACTGGTTAGTATTCTGTGTGCTTTTAACAGCTCTCACTGACAGAGTGCAGCCACGAACTAGCCTTCAGTGGCCGTGGTCTTTGAATGGAGAAGCTAATACCTACCCAGCTTGCCTGCCCTGGGAGAATGAATAAGTAAGTGTCAGGGGAGGACAGCCCGGGAGATGCAGGTCAGTGAGAGCGTGGGCCTGTGTGGCTGCAGCCGGATAGTCCTACCACCACAAAGCAAGCACAAAAGGAAGCTGTCACGAACCAGAACAGCTGGTAGCCAATAACACCTAACAACAGCCTTTTAGCCTCTCTATCAACATTTCTGCCTGGCACTGAGTGTCTTAACTCTGTGCACTCACAAATGCCTAGATAAGCAAGTTAGTTAAGAAAATCAACCGCCAATTCTCCCCCAATCTGTGTCTTAGATCAAACAAAGATATTTTCTCTTGAGATAAGTCAGATGTTTCTGGATAAAATGAAAACACACACACACACACACACACACACACACACACACACACTGAGAAGTAGAAAGTATAGCTTTTCTGACCTACAGAACTACCCAGCCAGTAAATGGCTACTGAGTGAGGCCATGTTAATGACTTGGGAAAGGTTCCATTCGCTGTCCGCCCTCCACACTGTCCCTACCTCAGCTGTCTGCTGTCTCTGCAGAGCCATGCAGTCTTCCCTTCCTTATAATGGCTAAAGCTCCTGGGTATAGCCTCCCTGTCTGCAGATTAATTCACTGTGGCTTGCAGATGGCATAAACAAAGATTCCTAAAAAGTCTTAGTATTTTGGGCCTGTCAGAAACCTTATAAGTGTGTTTACAGTAACCAAACAATTTGTTTTACCTTGAAAATCAGATCCAATGGTTTAGTATCTGTGTGAATATTGTTGGCAGAAATAGTATTGTGTACATATTAAAACCCTAGGATATGCTCCAACGTTCAAAAGGGACGGCACAGCCTGGTTTCAGGGAACATTCTTTGGATAATGTGAAATGCCCTCCTTAGCCTCACACACACAGGTTGCCCTGCTTCTCTGCAGTCAGCCTGCCTGCTTCCCTCAGTGGGCCGAAAAGGCACAAGAATCTGCAACAACGAAAGCCTGCTAGATTTGCAGAGGTGAAACGCCACTGCCTCACGCCTGCATTTCTTACTTTTACAAACTTGTCACAAACTTTTCCTGTGATGTCCAAGTTTCCCCCCTGAAGGTTGTGCAAAGAGCAAAATCAAAATTCTTGCACAGCTTTAATGATGACATCAGTGGTGAGAAAAAGATTATGCGCGCACATACACAAATCCAGCTGGTGCCTGAGCACAAATAACAGTTTGGTGACAGCAGAGAGTATTGATGCCTTTCAAATTTGATGTCTTTCCCTGAAGAAATTTGCTGATTTGCTGTGTTGACTGTAGGAGAGTTTTCTCTTTTCTTGATAAATCTATTTTTTTTCTCACTCTCTTAAGTTATTATGCATTCGGAAACTGCATCTTGAAAGAGCGCGCTTGTCATCGCCTACCCCAGTTTTTCTGCTGGAGATAATCTGGGGAACTTTTAAACCTCTATTTTGGCACTTGATGAGCAGCTAAGATATTAATACACAACGCAAACGGGAAAAGTAACTCTTCAAAGAGAGAAAGTTTTGATAGCAAAATGGAGTAATAATACTGGCAATAATTTAGGAGCATGCATATATTACTATACTTCTAATTGAATACCTAATTATCTTTGTTTTCATTCTTAAAAACAAAATTTTCCTATTAAAAATAAAAATAGTTCCACCTTCTAGAAACCCCTTCATTAAAACTATACAAATAATTAAAACAAAGAAATTAACACATAATTGGGCCATATTACACATAATTATTATACCTTTTCAAGTATTTCAATGATGCCGTTTATTTGTGTAAATAATTTTCAAAGTACTTTGGTGTTGTGTAAGGAAGACAGTGTTTAGGATGAGAGAAACAGTGAGGCTGTTTGATGAGGTGTTGACATTGCCTTTATTATTATAGCTACACAGGTTGATTAGCATCATAACATTAGAATAAATCTGCATACAATTAAAGTAAAACATACTGGGGGGGAAAAACACAAAGAACAATTGACCTGATTCAATTTCTAGATGAAATTTTGCTTCTAAAAAATTGTTCTCAGCTCTGTTTTTTTATTATGTTTTGGGATTTGTTTTCTTTGGCTGTTCTCTTTACCTTTCTGAAAGGTATTTATATCTCTCTGGGGTGTAGCATCCTGCTGAGATAACTGTGTTCTTAGATGCTTGAAGACGAAGATGAACAACTCACTTGTGGTATGTGCTTATCTCATTATCCCTACCCATCCAGTTGCAGGGTACTGCTTGAGTTGCAATGAACTGTTTGCCCTGCTGGCAAACAAGCCCCTTGCAGCTCATGACACATGTTTTAACTGTTATTTAGGCGTGTTCTTCTCAGTGAGCCTGAATGTGCCCTTAGGCTCCCAATGAAAAGGGAGCTTAATGGAGTGTCAAAAATTGCACTACAAGGGCCTACAATAAATTCAGACTTAGTAAGTACAGAACCAACAGGACAGCTCAAATTTAAGGTGTTGCTCAGAACAAGACCACTTATCCTAAAGTCATTATGAAGGAGAGAGAGAGAAGCACACACACAGAGGAGAGTTCAGACTGAAAGAACCTACGTCAAATCATTGAACAAAAACGTCAAGGATAAAGTGTGAGCTTAGAGTCAGGAAAGTCAGATGCACTTTTATGAAGCCGTTCATGGAGGGAGATGTAAATGTTAAACTTGTCAGTCAAACAAATTGCAGACATATTTCCCCAGCAAAAGCAACCTTAGGTAGAAATGAAGCTATGAAGTCAATTGAGGATTAGTTCTGATGTCATGGAGAGAAAGTGATAATGATATGCAAAACTGCCTTCCTTTTCTTTTTCTCTTCTTATTTTCTTCCTTTCATTCTTTTTAAGATTTTTGTTTGTTTTTTGTTGTTGTTGTTCTATTTTGGTATTTTTGAGATAGAATTTCTCTGTGTAGCCGTGCCTGCCCTAGACTTACTTTGTAGACCAGGCTGGCCTCGAACTCACAGAGCTCTGCCTGCTTCTGCTTCCCTCAGTGCTGGGATTAAAGACATGAGCCTCCATGCCCAGCTAAGAGTCATTTTCTTGCTACATATATTAGGGGGGTTGTTGTTGTTGTTTTGGTGTTGTGTTCGTTTTAGAATTGTGGTGTTTGGCTTTACCCTAGGTCACTGGGCTTTCTAGTCTCAGGTTCTTGGTCATTCAAACCTTGGGTATTCTATCTTGCTGTGCAGGCCTAAAGGCAAATCAGATATTAGATATTGGTTGTGTTTACTGACGCAGCTTTGTGCTCCCATCGAGTAGCATATCTTTCAGGCAGGTCACTGTTGTTGATCCATGGGTTTGTGGCTGGGTGTATGTGGACATTTTTCTTTTGGTAGCGTACAGAGCACAATCCTGCACTAAACATGCTAGCAAATAGAGTTAAAGGCTCTACCTAAGCACCTTGAGTTCCCATGTTCAGTGAGTTGGGGGGGGGTTACCTTCAGCAACAGGGCCTTGCTGTCAGTTTGTGGATAGCAACCTATAGTCTTAGCAACAGCCTGGGTTGTTTGAGGATCCCATGGGACCCCTTAGGACAACAACTCTATTTCATGTAACCCAACCCCAGTACTAGAAGCTTTTTTGGTGATAAAAGATGACCAGTTGGGGGCTCTGTCTCCACCACTGGTCGGTAATTTCATTTAGATTGTTTTTATCCATTTATATATTTTAGGAAGTGTCTCCTGTATTAGGTTACTATCCCTCAAATGGCCCCTAGTTTTAGCTGCTTCTTTCCATATTTCATTCCTCATACCTGTCTTCTCTGCCCCTCCCCACTCGATCCTCCTGTTCCAGCCCTTCATCCTTCCATAGCTGTCTATTTTGTTTCCCTTTTTTACTAAGATACACCTGTCCTCTCTAGTCCTTGACTCTATAATAACCTCTGTGAGTCTACAAATTGTAGCTTAGTTATCATTGGCTTAACCTCTATTATCCACATATAAGTGAATACATACCATATTTCTTTTTTGTGGCTAAGAAACCTTATTCATGATAATTTTTTAGTTCAATCCATTTACATGCAAAGTTCATGATTACATTTTTTTAAAAGCTGAGTAATACCCCATTGTGCAAATGTACCATATTTTCTTTAAGTCTTCTGTTGATGGACATCTAGGTTGTTTCCCATTTCTGGCTATTATGAATGAACATGATTGAGCAAGTGTCTCATAGTAGGATAAAGCGTCCTTTGGGTATATACCCAAGAGTGGTGGAGCTGGATCTTGAGGTAGATTAGATTTCCATCTTTCTGAGGAACTGCCATGCTAATTTCCATAGAGGCGGTACAAGTCTGCACCCCCAGCACCAACAGAGGAGTGTTCCCGTTGCTCCACATCCTCACACCAGCATGCACCGTCCCTTGTGTTATTGAGCTTAGCCATCCTGATGGGTGTGTGATGAAATCTCACAGTAGTTTTAACTTGTATTTCTCGGATGGCTAAGGATGTTGAACATTTCTTTATGTGTTTCTTTTTGAGTTTCTTCTTTTGGGAATTCTGTTTAGAGCTATACTCCAGTTTTAAATTGTTTTTCCTTGTTATCTAGTTTTTTTGAGTTCTTTATATATTTTGGATGTTAGCCCTCTATCATATACATAGTTAGTATAAAAATCTTTTCCCATTCTATGGCTGTTGCTTTCTCCAAATGACACTGTCCTTTGCATTACCTTCTAACTTCTCAGTTTTATGAGGTCTCATTTATTAATTGTTGATTGTAGCACCTATCAGTGTTCTGTGTAGAAAGTCTTCTCCTATGCCAGTGTGTTCAAGGCTATTTCTCCCCTTTCTCTTTTATCAGGTTCAGTGTACTTGGTTTTATGTTGGTGTCTTTGGTCCACTTTGAGTTGAATTTTCTGAAGGGTGATGGTATGGACATATTTGGAGTTTTCTATATTCAGCCATCCAGTTTGACCAGCATAATTTACTGAAGATGTTCTCTATTTTCTACTGTGTATTTCTGGATTCTTTATAAAAAATACTTCTTTTTCCATCTCTGTTGAAGCAAATATCCAGGTTTGCTTTTCTTTTACTGAAGAAGCAAAGGTAAACTGGAGACTTTTTTCAAATTCCTTTGACAATGGAAGTAGCATCTCATTGTATTTTCTTAATCTATTTCAGAGAAAATTGCTCATGTGAGGAGAGACTGCAGCATAAAACAGTTCTCAAGCATGTGTGTAGAGAAATGCAGATCTTTTATTTTCATAAAGCAGCTGTTGAATAATGAACTCAAAGTAGAATTAATTAGGGACACCGCAGAAACTGTAGAACCCGTGGGACTGCTCCATTTCTTCAGACATCTCTAAAACTCTAATCAAGCATCAGCTGGTTCATTAAAGAAGCTTATCTTGTGATCAGTATAGAGCTCCATAGAAGTAGAAACACTTCTTCTTTATAAGTTACCTTTTACTTTCCCTCTAGCCAGAAGAGTATTGGCATGAAGAAATGTCTTCTCATATTTTATTAATATTGAAAGAACTGAGCACCAAAATAGTTCCACTAGAAAATTCATGAATCCAGACTTAACAATTCTCAAGATTTATTTTAATTTTATATGTGTGGGTGTTTTCCCTGCAAGCATATATGAGTATCACATGCATACCTGCTGCCTGTGGAAGCCAGAAAGTGTATCTGATCCCCGAAACTAGAATTACAGATGGTTCTGAGCCAGTACGCGTGTGCTGGGAACCTAAGCTGGGACCTCTGAAAGCGCAGAGAGTGGTCTTAACCATTGTCATCTGTCCTCCCAAGACTTAATAACTCTTAAAACATAAGAACCTAAAATTATACACTTGCCTCATAAATGTATAAGTACTGCATTCCCATTAAAAATCACTATAAAAACACATTCTTTATCATGTTCATTTGAGTTTAATTTTCAAAGAGCAATGCATGTAAAATTCATTATTATTTAAGCACTCCAAGAAAAAAAAATGGATGCTGTAGACACGATGGAACGTCATGTTTAGTGGCTTAGCTCCCAGGTGTCTGTCAGCTAGGAGACAAAAATGTTCAGTATGTCCTTAAAGGACTTTCAAAGATTATTTCTGGTATTTACATTTTTACCTCTAAAACCTACAACTGGATCATATAAAATTTCTTTGTAAACACTTTTATTTGTATATGCCTGCAAAAGGCAAAACAAACGTCTTATGGCTTATTGTAGCAAAAAACACATAGCAGTGAATTCTAAGTTCCTGTGGGACCCCTAGTGATACACCATTGAATAAACCTAAATAACTAATAGGTTAGCCCATGTTTTCCTTTTGTGGAATAGCTTTGACTTGATATCATTACTTCTGAACTGCATTAGCTGCTACTCATTCAGTAGACTGACCATCTGTAATTGTTCATGTTATTCTTGTCATGATTTAAACCTTAGTATTCAATCCACAGCAGTACTAGGAATTTAATATTGCTGTTAAGTTTTTGATGTGGTCACGTCAGTTGCTGATACTCTAAAGAAACAATTGATGGCACCCTGGATTCTGAAACGGTTATAGTACTCAATTAAGTG
Source organism: Psammomys obesus (assembly GCF_907164565.1). Lineage (NCBI taxonomy): Eukaryota > Metazoa > Chordata > Mammalia > Rodentia > Muridae > Psammomys > Psammomys obesus. The sequence continues at coordinate 2,012,914 of NW_026587759.1, forward strand.
ATATCTAATTGCCATGAGTAAAAGGACAACTCAAAGTCTTCTTTTTATATTGACTTGTAGACCTTGATCTAGACCTAATTGTTTTTAATTTCATAATACTATGCCATTTACAGAGTATGCTCACATGATTACCTTCAAAACTATCTTGATGATTGTTTGAGCTATAGTTTCCCACAAAGTGGCCAACATCTTTGCTAGTAGAATCTGGGCTGAACCAGACAGAAAGCCCTGTGTTTATTTCCCCATTCTAGTTTCTTCTAGTTTGTTAGGAAGATGTTCTTTTCAGGTTTCCACTGTTGTGATAAGCACCATGATTAAAAGCAACTTGGAGAGGAAGGAGTTTATTTCAGCTTACAAATCACAGTCCACCACTGAGGGGACTTGAGACAGTCGGTCAAGGCAGGCACCTAGAGGCAGAGATCATAGAGAAACATGCTTCCTGACTTGCTGCCAGTGGCTTGCTAAGCATGCTTTCTTGTGCAGCCCAGGATCATCTGCCCAAGCACGGCCCCACTAAGAGTGAGATGGGCCCATCTGGGCCTAGACACATCAATCATTGATCAGGAAAATGCCCAACCAAAATGCCTACAGGCAAGTCTTACAAAGACATTTTCTCAATTGAGATTGCCCTCTCCCTGACAATCCTAGCTTGTGTCAAGTTGACAAACACCTAATCATCCCAGACACTGATGAAGTTTATCCAATAATCAACACCTTATCTGTGTTTAGCAATATCTTCCATGGATAGAGGAATGTCTAAAGCAAGAAGCCTGTTAACCATGAAGTAGCACCCCCAAAAGAAATATAGAGACTGTTTACCCCAAAATAAGTGTTTTACTATGAGGAAGGAACTGATAAAAAGATTTATTTGTTCTAAAATAAAAAATCTCAAAGGAAATACTTCTATTTGTGTTATTGTGTTGAAAAGGACTTACAGGAAAAAGGAATTTTTTTCTAAGACCATTAGTATGACTCATGTGAATTCTAAAGGTATTTCCAGTAGGTAAATTGATCAACTCTGTCAGTAGTTTTAGGGTAAACTTTAAATTTCAAACCATCTCTTATTTTATAGCAAATTCTTGATGTGTTAATGGGCAAGGAAACCTTTGTTGTTAAAATAAATAGTAAATTTGGAAGTAAAATTAGCAAGGACTATATAAAAGTTTTTCAAAAGATAATCATAAATTCTAAGTTCAGCACAACTTAGTCTATAAAAGACATGACAATATTTATTTTTCAAAAGAGTGTTTTTTGTTTGTTTGGTTGGGTTTTTTTGTTTGTTTTGTTTTGTTTTCATTCACCTTTTGGGTCTCATGTGTGGAGATAACCCTTAAAAATGATTGATTTGTTCTTGTGTCAGTAAAGGAAATTATTTTTTTAAGCTATGTTATTTGAACCTTCCTTATTCTTACTTCTGTGAATGCTAACAGATTTTATTAAGTTGAAAAAGAAAAAAAAAGTATAGTCTTTTCTGTAAGTTCACATGAAGCATAATGAACACAGTCTGCTCTAGTAAATGCTCTAAAGAATGACTCTATTCTCCACTGGGCAGCAGAAGCTCCTGAGGTCTAGAGCACAAATGCAAAATAGGATGAACAGCCTACAAGCAATGTGGAGTTGTACAAAAGGTCTAAAAGCTTCCCACAATGAGCTGGCATTTAGGCATGGATAATACTACTCTAAAACTTAAGGGAAAGCCTCACTGTGGAACTTGAGGCCGCTGTGCTGGGAGGCAGTGTGAATGTATTTCACCCCTGCCCCATGTCTCCTCTCTCCATTATCTTTTGGGCCCTTTCTCTACTTGGCTTTTCTTTCAGCACTTCTTGCTCTCTTGCTTTCTTCCCATTAGGCTATCTTCTCTCTATGCTCTCACCCATATCCCCTTTATTTCCATCTGTTCCTATTAAATGACACACAAGGAGCTAAAGAGAGACATTCATGGTGTGAAGAGCTCACGCTCTGGGGCCAGGAAGCCAGTTCTGCTGGATAAAGTTCTGTTAACATCGAAGTTTCTCTGAACCCCACTTTCAATCGCTATAAACTATAAATATTTTAAAAAGAAATCTTGCTATTGTGCCTTTAGATTTACTATTGTGCCTTTAGACACAGTTTCTCAAACACATTACATTTTTAATATGTATAGAGTTCTTATTTGGCTTTTTTTTTTTTTTTGGAAAAGCCATGAGATTAATGGGAATGATTACAAAAACATATGGTTAAGTATGTAAGTAAAAAAAAAAAATCACACTGATGGTTAGAGAATGGGAAGGTAATCTAGTGATGAAAGTGACTCATAAAATGAATGCTGAAATGTTGGACATAAAGTCAGATTTTGAGCTCTGGGCTCTCTGAAGAGTAAATGAAGAGAGAAGCTATCAGGATCATAACTCACCTGTTAATGTTTTTTATATCAAGCCCATTAGTTGCACAATATAAACTCAACTATTTCCTGTACTAAAAATCACAAAAGCTCTTCTTCAAGCACTTTCCAAGCCTGATGTGCTGTAATGTGATCTGTAACCAGAGTTCAGTGCGATGTACATTTCGCACAAGTCTTTCTTCTGACTTGTGCATAGAGGACACAGCTACACCACCAAAATGTAGCTCATTGACTGAAGAAAAGCAACTCAGGTTGGGCTTGGTGGCACACACATGTAATCCCAGCACTAGAGGAGGAAGGAGCAGGCAGATTGCTGCGAGTTTGAGCCCAACCTGGTCTACAAAGCAAGTCCAGGAATCCAAGGCTACACCGAGAAACCTTGTCTTGAAAAAAACAAAACAAACAAACAAAAAAAACCAAAAACAAAACCAACAAAAAAAAGTAACTCCACACACAGAATTTAGAGACAAATTTTAACCTGAACTATGTAAAATGACGTCTTTTTCTTTGTGGCCTTAGAGAGATGGTGTGATGATATTTAGCACTCTGATCTGGAGGACAGAGGCATTAACCCATTATGTGCATGGTCATTGTTAATATCATGCAGCCTCTTCTCCAGCGCTTGTTACGTAGCCTTAGCAGCTAGTTATTCTAAGGTAGCAAAGGCATGGGTCAAAGCCAAATTCCCAAATAAAATTTAGAAGATGTAAGAAAGAATGTATTTCCTTCAGGCAACATTCCGTAAGTATCATTCCCCCAAGTTGTTTTGATAGGCAATGAGCAGCAAGCACTCAGTAGTAGCCTCTTTTGGCAAGTACTTGGAATGCAGATAGTCTGTGGCCAATTAGGGACAGACCATGCCTCAAGCCCGAGCTGAGGTGGGAATACAGTTGACAACTATTTTAAAAGTTGAGAAGCCGAACCAAAACAGAAGTCTGCAAAGTGCCTCCTCGCCTCCACATGGACTCGGGCTGAGCAAATGGGACCAAGATTTTTTTTTTTTCACAAACTTCACAATTCTATGCCAAAGAGCATTAGTGTGATTATTTTAGCCTGAAAAAATCTTGAGGAGGGTGCTATGAAATTGTCACTGTGATGGGAGCGATGGAGGTCTTCTTGGAGCAAACAAAGAATAACGAACCTCATGATTTCCAGGGCGTCCTCCACCAGAATGTGCCATTGCCCAGGGCCCTTTCCTGTTCTGAGTGGCTGGCTGTAAACCAGGAGACAGTATCTGCTCTGCCAAACTTTTACTTTTGGGCTTAAATACTTTTTTTTAAAATCACACCTATTTTTTGAGAATAAAGCTTCTGTGTTAACTCACAAAAGAATTTTTTTTATGTTCTCTTTTGCAAGCTTATAGCTCAGTCAATAGTGACAAGTCATTAAGGTACAAGTTAAAAAGAAAAAATGTGGGATGGTGTGAAATCAGTGGGAATTCTTATCAATCAAAACAACCTTCCCACATATCCAAATCAAGAAGACACAACAGGCAGGTACTATGGGAGCCTTAACTAACAAATACCAGAGAACCCCAGAGAAGGAACACGCTCCAGACCTGTTTCATTTGAAAAGCCCCAGGGTGAACCATCTCTAAGCATGCTGTTTGTAAATGCTTTCTCTTAAAGGCCCAGTAATTACTGGTAAAACACAATGCTTCCACTCTATCTGCCCTTACATAGAATTTGGGCTTAAAAAGGTTTACTTGCTATTGGGGGAAACTAACTCAGATCATTTAATGATGTAGCAAGATTAATAACCCCAGAAGGCCAAAAGTCACCTCTGATAAATGGCGCAGCGACCCTGGACTTCCTCTGTATGTTAGATGAGGGACTGTCTGAATGGCTCAGCCTTACGAGGTACAAAGAGAGAAATCAGTTCTACAAGTGTCCTTTGACCCCCACACACATATACTAAATATAATTTTTAAAATGTAAACAATAATTTACAGTAGTTGAACATCCTCTCAGGGCTAGAGTCTGCCCTTAGGTAGACGCGATAGCAAGAACATCTTCCTGAAGATTCTATTATTGCGAACATTTATTATGAATAATTGTCTCCTTGTGAGAAGAATCCTGGGAGTCAACCAAGAACACAGGACCGTGAACTTGGAGTAAATTCTCACACTTCAGAAAACTAGAGAGAGATAACTACCTAACAAACCGAGGTTCGGGATCCTGACCTTACTCACCATGTTTACTGGAGTTTTAAGAACTGTTTACTTATCCTTCAGTGTTTCCAGTGATCAGCTCCAACAGAGAACCATGATAAGTCCTCACTTAAGGTCTTCACCCTCTCCAGAACCATTAGAAGAGCTGGTGCAGTTCAATACAGCCCCGGAGGCTTCCTAGAAAACAGTCTATCAGGGCATCATTAAGGGCATCATCCTACCCATTTTCTAATAAAGAAAGGCAGCAGGCATGATGTCTGAAAGACACCCTTTTGTTATATTTAATGTGTAACATAGAGACTTGCTTGCGTATGTGTGGCTTATGTGAATGTCTGGGAGGAAACTTGAGTGTTTGTTTCAAAACTCAATTTTTTTTCATTTTTTTAATTTAATTTAATTTTTTTATTGTTAGTTACATTTTATTAACTCTGTATCCTAGCTGTATCCCACTCTCTTATTCCCTCCCAATCCCAGCTTCCCTCCCTCATCTCCTCCCTGCCCTTTTCCAAGTCCTCAAAACTCAACTTTATCTAGTCACTGTACTGACTGGTTCTACATCACACTGGCACTCGAAAAGGCATCCCAACATTTTACAGAATTCATATGGCATTAGAGATGGTTTTAATGAGCCAGGAGGTTATTAAAAAGGAAGAAAGGAGACTTTCTTTCATTGAAGTCTTTCACACATAATTGAAATATCTCCTCCTGCCCCTACCTCTTTTTAAATTGTAGTTGTGAAGATGGAAGCCAGCCAGGGTTTGCAGATTCTAGGCAAATGTCTACCACAGAGCTACATTTCCAGTCCCTTTTGCATTTTTGTTGAGACAGTATCTTGCTAATTTGCACAGGCTGGCCACAAACTTGTAATCCTCCTGCATCAGCCTCTCAAGTAAGTGGAATGTGTCACTGTGCTTGGCATCTTTCCTTTCTTAAACAAGGGGTAGAGGTGATGCCGTTAATACCATTTTGAAAGTCTCCATTGGGAAGCCTATAGTGTGTGAACTACACCAGCACTGATAGTGATGTTGGAAAAAGTGAAACCGTTTGGCACATGCGCACGGTGATTCCACCCTATGAGCTGATCACTAGAAACACCTGTGGAGTAAGTGAACATGTAGATTCCAGGACTCACTGCCGGAGAGTCTAAACACGTCTGGTAGCAGGCATAGGTAACCTTTGTATTTATCGAAAGCTCAAAGAATTACATGATATGTCTAATTTTTTTTTTTACTATCTATCTAGGTACCTGTGGAAGGCGTAATTGCATTTCTGTTCTGAAGGCTCAGTAATAACTCAGTTTATTGGGTTGTTTTTGGTTTTGGTTTTGTTTTTTTTTCCATAATAGCTTTGACCTTAGGCAAGATTTCCATAAGCGACACTGAACATGCACCAGGCTTCTATTCTTCTTGCTGTTGGTGAGATAAACTACAGAGATTCTCTTTGAGCATAGTAATGTCTAATATGTATAGGTGAACCTATACAATATGCTCTGATGTGCCATTCCTTGACCCCATACTCTTGTTAACCAGGCCTAGGTCCACGGTCTACCAAGCAGGAGCCAGAGGCGGAACTAACGACACCAGGTACACTCACGATGAGGCCCTGGGATCTCAGAGAGGGAGACCGGGAAGAGACTACAGCTGTGCAGACTGCAAGCTGATGAGCCAACGGTTCTTAAGAAGGGCAAAAGCTAACATGTATTTTTGGTTAGATAATTATGCAAGCAGAATAATGAAGTGATTAACAGACTTTTCTGGTGTGCAATGCCATTCATTATACTGCTGTTTATGTCCTTGTGATGCAGATCGTATCGGACACTTATGACCAGAATTTGCCTAGAAGTGAAGTTTAAGCTTGAAAATTGAACTGGACACTCTCCTTGTAATCCAGCTACACTAGAGAGAGGCTGAGGCAAGAGGATCATGAGATTGAGGACTGCCTGGGAAACTTAGTGAGCTCCTGCATAAAATAAAAATTTTAAAGCTTGGGGGTAGGGATAGAAGCCTAAGAGACTTGACTTCAAGCTGCAGTAGTGCAAAGAAACCTGACAAGGATAAAGAAAGGAAGCAAGAGCTAAAAATACCTCAAAAATTAGTTTTATACTATTTGGGGAAGCTAGTGGGGTATTGGAGGCTAAGGAGCTTTTAGCTGTCAAATGACAACTGGGTACAATATAGCCAGTTTCAGCCACGTTTCTGGAGTAATCTGAAAACATTTTGGTTATGCTAACATGGTGAGTCTGGAAGGTTTGAGAAGATAAAGGTTGTTACAAAAATGCATGATTTCTCTCTTGCAGCTTTTCAGAACAAGTTATCAGTAACACTAGTTCTATTATAATTTTTAATTCCTTGAGAATTTCATTCATGTATACAATGAAATATGAGCTTTCCTACCTTCTATTTGCCCCAGCAACCCACCTTGTTTGTATGCCTCCCAGTGTGGCGTCCAAACTTCACATCTTCCACTTTGACTCATTTTGATACCCCTCTAAGCCTTCATTTGTGCTGCCCACGTGTACAGGGACATGGAGCTATTCCCCGGAGCATGGGCAAACTGCTAGCACTCACACCTTCAAAGAAGAGTGATTCTCCCTCCCGAAAGAACATGTCTTACCTTAAACCTTTTATCTGTGACAAGGGCTTTGAAGGAAGAAAGACATGTACTTATAACCAATTAATAAAGCGATACCCTTAAGTGGCATAATGATATTCTTTTAAGTTTTACAACCCTTATGATATATACTTAGTATCTTCCCACACAATCTGGAGTAGAGAGTAGGAATGCTGTTTAAAATAGGACCTCTTTTAAATCACTTTATTTTTGAAATTAATATTTGGAAGTAGAGAACTAGAACTATTGCTATTGTACCACATCATCTTAAACTCAATTTTTTTCCTGCATGCAATATGGGAATAAAAGTATACCTAAAATTGATAAGAGGAATTATTTAAAATTGAATTGTCCATTAGAGCACAGAAATCGATATAGTTATTTCTCCATAATAATAATTTTAATTAAGACTCTTTAGTTAGGGTGGGGCTGGAGAGACAGCTCAGTGGTTAGGAACACATACGTCTCTTGCAGAGGAACTGAGTGTGGCTCTCAGCACCCAACTCAGCCAGCTCACCGCTGCTTTTAACACTAACTAGCCATAGGAGATCCAATGCTTCAGGACGCCTTGGCCACCTACACACACACACACACACACACACACACACAAACATGAAGTAAAAAATTAAATAAATGTTTACTAAAACGGTAACATTAAGATTATTCAAACTGAACTCTATTTAGATTTCACATTAATAAAATTCCTTAGATGTATTAATATTTGCATTAATTCTATATAAAATTATTTCTCTGTAAGTGAGATAAACTAATCATCAGTAATATTTTATGAACTGTTTATCATAATTGAATTGGTATTTCCTTTATATAATTAAAGGAAAATGTTCCAAGAATAATCATTTAATATTTATGGATATGTATATCCTATAGAACAATTAAATAAAAGTTTATACAGATACAGTATAAATTTACATACATACATTTTATATCCATATAGTCTGTTACATCTAGCTGTGCATCAAGGAGACATATTTGTACATACTTATATAGCCTGAAATGAGTCTATGATTATTGTTGAAATTTTTCTATGTGAAAAAACATGAACAAAGTGTCCTTGCTTTATGAGCTAAATCATAGAAAACATCATTCAGCCTTGTATATGTTATCTTTGTTCAGGTATCATTTTTAGGCTTTTCCTCTCAATTTGTGTCAGTTACCTTTTCCTAAAACAAATTAGAAAAAAATTAATTCCATTTTCTCTGATTTCAGCTAATGCCAAGGTAAAGACAAGGCTTTGAGCCAGCATCCTTTTGATACTTAAGAGCCAGGAGCGCTCTGTTCCTCCCCAAAACTGAGCTGAAACTGGAGAACAAATATATCCCTACTTCTTCACAGTAACAACCACAACACCCGGTTACATGAGTTTGTTAGAGTGAGAAGCGTGGTGAACACTGGCTGAAAGGGTGGTCAGACCTGTCTCAAACGCAGACATGAATTCAATCAGTGAAGGGTTCCCTCCACAAGGAGCTGCTTCGAGGGGAGCTGGATTCTGCCCAGTGCCATGCAGAACAAAGTCACACGTGTCTCCCTACATGTCAGCTCCATGTTAGCTGACAGCAGAACACAGAGCCAGTGTAGCTTGCAGCGATTGATACAGAAAATGAATGTAGAAATCTACCAAGCTCACCTGCTTTTCTGTGCTTGGTGTAATTTAGCTAACTTATAAATTCATGCATTAAGCTTTTGGGGGAGGGCACTGCAAGAAAGGCTTTGTAGCTGTTATTGGAAAGTACAGGATTATCCTAGAGTTTTAGAAGTGCTCACATAAAAACGGTTGGAAGTGGTTCTCAGATTTATTTCACTAGCCTGCTGTGTTCAGCAGTTTTCATTTCTATTTTCTTGATGCAATATACTGAGAAAAACAAACTCAGCCAACCAAAGGGAGTTGCTGACTGTTGCTGACCAGAAAAAAATAAAACAAATCCTCTCTAACATGTCTTTCCACTCTATTTGTGGGTGGATATAGGGGGCCAGTTTTATTTCCTGATAGGTGGTATTCCAGGTGACTTGGTAATAGAGATCACAGAGGACTGCAATGAAATCCCGACTCTAGACTCAAATTAAATGGTTCCCCAGCATGATTACCATGTAAGAAAACATCAAAATGCCACCATAGCTACTGGAATGCTGTTTTCTGGCCAGGGAAGGTGACCTTGCCAACTTGCCTCCCATCCTGTTGTGTCTAGATTTGCTTTCGTTTTGTTTTATTTAATCTATTTTCTTTCAGGATGTTAATGTAAGTGGTCCTTTCTTTTTCTGATTCTCTTCACATTTCAAGCTGAGTTTTCCTTGTCAGTCTTGTGGCTGTGGTTTTCAAATTCCCATCCATTTCTTTTCAGGGAGTGAGAAAACTCTATGTGTTTTGTTTTGTGTCGTTTTCTTTTTTTTTTTTTTTTCTTTTGTTTTTTCAAAGTTGATCGAATTTTCCATGGGAGTGAAGAAGCAGTCACACAGCTGTTTCAGCTGAAGGTAGAAGCATTGTATTGCTACATTTCCTCATCTGCCTGTAGAATTTGCTTTTCTGGTTATACTTAAAAGTGGCTGATACTGATACTTGCTTTACCTGTTCATCAGTAGTCTTTCTGATGCTCCTCTGAACTCAAAAGAGGAGGAAGGCCCAGGAGAATCACAAAAGGATAGTGTCATCAATTAGCATTTTAGATATTCTGAGACACACTAAAGATTTGTGGCCATTTGTTACTTCAGCCAACTTCCTCTTAATCATTTGTATTGGGATTTAGCTTGATAAAATGTATCATTTCGTGGAGCTGCAAAGATGGCTTGTCAGAGCATTTGCTTCTTTTTTGGAAAACGCACGTCCAGTTCCCAGTTTCCACAGCTAGGTCACAACTCTCTATAATGCCAGTTCCAGAGAGCCAATGCCTTCTTTGTCACCTATGGGCACCAGTCACATACAATACATATGCCTATATGCAGGGAAAACACTCATACACATAAAATAAAAATATACAATTAAAAGTTATCAGTTCAAAAGGATGCATCTTGCCTGACTAGAGTCACTCTCTGTTCCCACTTCCAATAACTGGTATCTACTCTTCTTGCTCTGGCAAGAGTAATTTCCTTTTCTGAACATTTTAAACAAATGGATCATGTGTTCTCCTTATCTGACTTCTTTTACTTAACATGTTTCTGATTCGTGACATTGAAGGTGCTAATACATGTCCTTGTATGTAGTCATGGAATAGTGTACTGTGTGTGGTGTGTTCATTTTTTACTATACATTCACCATGATAATCATCTTCACTATTTCTGTTTAGAGACTGTCATGAATCATGCTGCTGTGAACATTTATGGGCAAATCCAAGGCCTGATGTGTTCGGGTTTGGGGGACAAACACATAGGAGTGGAATTGTTGGTTAATCTGATGAATTTATATTTGCCTTTTTAAGAAGTTATCAAAGTGTTTCCACAGTAGCTCACTATTAAACATCTCTATCAATTAGGTATCAGGGTTCTAGTTTCTCCATATCTTTACCATATATTTTGTAAATTTTGTGTGATTATAGCCAAATTAATGGCTGTTAATAGCATCTCATTGTGCTTTAGTTTGTATTTCTTTAGTGATTAATGATGTTGAACAACTTTTCATGTGCTTATACTTTCATGTGTATATACTTTTTGGTAACATGTTTAAAACATATATATATGAGAGAGAAGGGTAGAAGAGAGGAGAGAGAAAAAAGACAGAGAAATTGCTTTAGGTGCTATATCTATGAATTTTTTTCTGCCCTGGGTTTTTTCTAGAGATTTTAATTCTATAATCCATTTTTATTAACTTTTGAGTATGGTAATTTATGATTTTTAAGTGTAGACTCATGTATTCCCTTATTCATTCCTACAAGAAAACCTTACCATAGCTTTGGGTAAGTCTAAGGGGCATGAAGAAGGGGATAACATTTGGGCTATAACTTAATAGTTTCGTGAAGCACCACCTCCTGATTAAGATTTAAACTTACTTTTTTAAATAGCCACCTACCTATTTTTTTAAATTTTATTTTGTTCTTATCAGTTACATTTTATTAACTCTGTATCCCAGCCATATCCCGCTCCCTCATTCCCTCCCAATCCTACCCTCCCTCCCTCATCTCCACTGTGCCCCTTTCCAAGTCCACTGAAAGGGGGGGTCCTCCTCCCCATTCATCCAATCCTGTTTTATCAGGTATCTTCAGGACTGGCTGCAAAGCCCTCCTCTGTGGCCTAACAGGAATGCTCCTCCCTTGGGGGATGGGAAGGTCAAAGACCAGTCATTGAGTTCCTGTTAGAAATAGTCCTTGTTCCCCTCACTATGGGAAACCAATTGGTTACTGAGCTACCACGGGCCACATCCGAGCAGAGGTTCTAGGTTATATCCATACATGGTCCTTGGTTGAATGTCAGTCTCAGAAAATACCCTGTGCCCAGATATATTTGGTCCTAATGGAGCTCCTCTCCTTTTCCATCATACTAACTCCCCTTCTTTCATATGATTCCCTGTACTCTGCCGAAGGTTTGGTCATGAGTCTTTGTATCTGCTTTGAAAACACTGCTAGTTAGAGTCTTTCAAATGTGCTCAGTAGACTCCTGTCATACGTTCAATGCACATCACATCTGTCTTTCTAAACGAGGATTGATCATCTTACCCCATGTCCGCTCTCTTGATTATCTTTTTTAGGTGTATAGATTTCATTATGTTTATCATATCTTATAGGTCTATATAAGTGAGTATATACTGTGTTTGTCTTTCTCCTTCTGGGATATTTCACTCAGGATGATCTTTTCTAGATCCCACCATTTGCCTGCAAATTTCATGATTTCCTCCTTTTTGATTGCTGAGTAGTATTCCATTGGGTAAAAATACCACAATTTCTGTACCCATTCCTCTGTTGATGGACATCTGGGTTGTTTCCAGGTTCTGGCTATTACAAATAAAGCTGCTATAAACATGGTTGAGCAAATATCCCTTTTGTGTACTTGAGCAAAGTTTGGGTATATACCTAGCAGTGGTATAGCTGGGTCTTGAGGAAGCACTATTCCTAATTGTCTGAGAAAGTGCCAGATAGATTTCCAGAGTGGTTGTACCAGTTTACATTCCCACCAGCAGTGGAAGAGGGTTCCCCTTTCTCCACAACCTCTCCAGCATGTGTTGTCACTTGAGTTTTTCATCTTGGCCATTCTGATGGGTGTAAGGTGAAATCTCAGGGTCATTTTGATTTGCATTTCCCTGATGGCTAATGAGGTTGAGCATTTCTTTAAGTATTTCTCTGCCATTCGATATTCCTCTGTCAAGAATTCTCTGTTTAGCTCTGTTCCCCATTTTTTAATTGGATTACTTGGTTTGCTGCTTTTCAGCTTCTTTAGTTCTTTGTATATACTGGATATTAGTCCTCTGTCAGATAAAGGCCACCTACCTATTAACAACCTGTATTTTTCCTTGAGAGGATGTTAAGTTCCAGTGTGCTGGAAAACCCTCCTTATGTGTAAAGAATAAGCAGGATAGTCCTTTGAGTCAATTATCTGACAATGTGTATTCAAAATAAATCACCAGCAAGACACTGATGACCGTTATACAAGAGCTTGGAACCCAAGGTGCCCCATAGAAATAATGCTCTTGTGGAAATAGTCTGCAATTTTTAATTATTCAGTAAGTCCATCATAGTAATATGCTTATTATAAAAGTCCAAAAAAAAAACCTAACTGAAAAATAAACAAGCATGAATGTTGGTTAAGAATCATATGTCTGCTCTGTGTCCCCTCAGAACATGCCTAGTCATGACAGGCAATCAACTGCAACGATGAAGATGCCTGAAAGACAATCCATGTCAGCATCCTCATGTCAGTGACGGGACATCTCTCCTGAGATGTCCTTCCACAGTGGCCTTCTTTTCAAACTATGGGATGCTAAGCCACAAGTCATTACAGGGACTATTTTGGCTGGAAATGATAGAAAAGATTTTCCTATTTTATGAGTTTTATTACACAGGAAATCATTTTTTTTTAATTTCTAACAGTTTGACAAGATCTAATTACAATGTGCTCATCTGCTTGGCGAACTAATTTGAGCCATCGGGCATCAACACCATAGCCATGCAGAGGCACTGCAAATGATACGCATGCTTCCCTTCTCCAAGAATTTGTACTTGCTATAAAAGAAAACAGATTTGGACAGCCCTGAAAAAGTTGGGTTGGGTTTGAAGAAAACATTTCAGAATTACATTAGAGCTGGCCTACAAGTGCACTAAAAATACCTGCTCATCTCAGTGGTCTTGGCCGTGGGCCTTTCCTTTTACTGTAAAAGTCAGGCTGTTTGAACAGTTGGAGTTCAGCTTGCTTGCTGTCTAAACTAGTGTTCTCTGATAACTTCTGTTAGCATTGAGACACAAGCACCATTGCATTTAAGAAAATGTTTAGAGGTGTGGAAAACAGCCAAGAGAGATGTGTATATAGTGCTCAAACCTTTAGTTTTCCCGTGCAGTTATGAGACCGCTAAGATCTGTTAAGCGATAGGAGAAAGACATTCATCAGTAAACATTACGCAGCAAGGCTAAAAGATGGAATGGAGTAAAGAAGCCTGTTACAGTCAGCCGAAGATGATTATTTGAATTGCAAAGAGAAATGTTCAGACATAGCTAGAGCTGCTAAACATAACTCTTGAAGCTTTTCCAGAACAGAGGGATTGGGGGAATGAGACCAGTGAAGGAGAAAATTAGAAAATTATAAGACAGAATGGGAGATGAAGCTTTAGAAGCTGGTAAGATAGCTGAAATATATGATATTATTAGGTCTTAAATCTATTTAAGAGGGTGAGAATTTAAAAACACTTTTTTCCTGATTTTGGCTGTGTAATTTTAGAGTAAAATGAAGACATTAAGCATGGACAATGAATAATCAACAATAACTGCAAGTTACACCATGAATGATTAAAAAGAGAGATCAGAAATCAGTAGCCTAGGAAAGAGTCATGATAAGTTGAATAAATCTGAGTGAAATCATTTGAGTAGAAATGAGTCAGAATGGTACTGAGCTTCACAAAACTTGGCAGAGTGCACCACAACGGATCATCCACTATCTTACAGGCATTCCTGTTCAGTGAGTTAGAAATGAGAAGGGAAAGACTACAGGTCTAATTTTTAAAGCAACGTGTGTCACAGACTTCACGAACACGTGTTTGGCTCGTTAGCACGGTATCCTATTTCCTGGCACTGTCTACAGAACAGAGGGAGTTTCCTCCCATGAGCAACTGAAGTGCCAGCTGTTGCCTTAAATATTGTACCTGTTCATGACGGAGATAGCTTTAGAGCCAAATTTTGAGCTTAGGATAGATTGAACATTTTGTACATGAGCAAACATTGGTGTAGAATGTACGTACCTAGACACAGCATTTACATACACAAGAAGGGGAATTGACCAACAACCTGCTTCACAAATGGTGCTGGTGGCAGATTCATTTCTTTAAAACATTAAAAGATAATTGTGTGTAATTGAGTTCTGTGACTCTTACAGCACTTCTAAAATCTTAGAAGCATAGAGAACAGGTAAATTATCTTGAGATTATCCTTAAATCCATGCTCACATTTAAGACAATCACTTTGTTTGCTAGAAGATTAAGAACTTACAAAATAAGAAGTGCTCTCAGAACATGATTTAATCACTTGATTATCATGAAAACAAAAATGACAGTTTCCCTAGTACTAGAGGTGCAAAGGAACAGCTAGAAAACATGGAAAGAGCTAGGATAGACTAGCCTACCTGTGACACGCCATGTCCTCTGGATCCAACTATTTCTCTAAGAACCCATGAGTGCCTGCAAAGCATAGATACAGAATATTCCAGCTTTAACTATTTATTCTTAAGGAAAGCCAAAGGAGTTTTGACATTGATTCTCAGTTTGTTTAGTGTTTGAGTGACTGGGGCTCAATACCACACCTCCCAGGTGTGAAATGAGGACATACCTTGTTACTTATCTATGTTTGGTCATTTTAAACAGGTTATGTTCATGGACACAACACCTAGGATACCAAAGGATACATTTCCTGCAGCCCGATTTTGAGCCCCAAACTTTTGTGACTAGCAAAGAGGAAGACAACAGTGTTTGATGCTGTAGCAGACCCTACAAACCAGGAGCTGAAGGACTGATTGTCATGAAAGGGCCTCCAAGAGTCAATGTTCTCCAGGCAGTGACTATAAGTATTGGTCACTTTCATTCTCCACCCAAAACGTTGACCAACATTGATGTCACAGCTTTCTCAGTTATGCATGTGTGACTGATGGGATGTTCACACTGGCCTGCTGTAGTTGTCAGCATTCTCAAGGCAAACCCAGGGCTCGGACTCAGACTGATAGAAATGACACAAAACATCAGTATGACTATCAAGCTGGAAAAAAATATCTAGGCAATAACCACCCAAAATCTTGTGGCTGGCGCCCCTTTGGTATAATATCTCCTTGCAGAGCACGGTGTGGTTGTGCCCGTTAGCTGATGGCACTGTTGCCGGGGTTGTCCACTGCTTTCTGTTGTGGAGCTTCCTCTGACTGCTTCTCTGGCTTGTCTGTGACACATCTTCAGATGAGAGTCCTGTCCAGCTGTCACACTTGCCTCTTCAATAGATGCAGTCAGAAAAATCAGGGGTATATTAAGACTGCGGGCTTTGCGTTTTAGATAGCAGTGTCAACGGCTCAGCGCTCAATTTCATAAAATCAGGAATCGGAGCTTTCTGACATGTGTATCTAAATAACCCAAGTAAATTTAAACAAACGGTATTTTTCTACCACTGTCATTAAAAACAAACCAAATTTACAGCATATACATTTTAATCTGAGTTTACTAACAAGTCAACTAGTTCCCCCTTTGTTTTCCATTCCTAGTGATATACTCAGCTCCATAAATAGAAGTGGGTTAGTTGGCTCTCCTGACACAGTTGCCTAGTTAGCGTTAAGGATCATTTTGTAGATGGTGCACTTAGAATTTTTCCCAAGCACATAAAACATCCATGCCGTCCAAAACAACAAAAGTATTATTAGTTTGATTTCAGGGTAAAAAATAAAGCAGCTCTCATTCTAAGTCCAATATGGCGCTCTTTTCAGAACCATGCTCCCCTATGCTCACAGGAAGCAGCAAAACTCAGTGGAGAGGATTCTGCAGGTCACCAAAAACCACCCATTTCCAGGCACTGTTCAGGTCACAGAGTTACCCACACAAAGCAAAGCTTCTCTTCAAAAGAGCATCCCACCATATCTCTAGGCCAGCACAGAGGGGCTGTGTTAGAGCAGCGGTTGTCAGACTTCCTTCGCCTGTTGTGTCCCTGGATTAAGAAGTTCCGATGGACCTGGCGGGAAGTAAAGAACCTAGGCAAGCAGTGCCTCAGTCTTCCCAGTCAGGGCAGAACTACCCTTTCCCATAAGAGTGAGTTTAGTAGACTCAGGGGAGGTGGTGGAGCCAGACTTAACTCAAAGAAGAGTAACCAGAGGCCCTCCCTCTGGTTCTTCTCTTGAGTATTTTAAATAAATAAGTACTAACAGATAAAGAGAACATTTTGTGCAACTGTTGATGAGTAAGCCCAATTTTCTCTACTGCTGACTTGTTCTCAGTCCTTGAATCTGAAGTCATAAGCCATGCCATCATCTTGGACCTGACCAGTATGAAGAGAGTACCCCACACAGACAGCACAGAGCTAAAATAAAAACACTGCAGTAAGCCTACTATGCCATCCCGCTCTATGGTATTGTCACATAGCTCTTACTCTCTTTTAATTTTTATTTTTTATATTAATTACAGTTTATTCACTTTGTATCCCAGCTGTAGCCCCCTCCCTCATTTCCTCCTAATCCCACCCTCATCTCCTCCCATGCCCCTCCCCAAGTCCACTGATAGGGCTGTCCTCCTCCCCTTCCGTCTGACCCTAGCTTATCAGGTCTCATCAGAAGTGGCTTTATTGTCTTCCTCTGTGGCCTGGTAAGGCTGCTCCCCCATCAGGGGGAGGTGTTCAAAGAGCCAGCCACTGAGTTCATGTCAGAGATAGCCCCTGCTCATCTTACTAGAGAACCCATTTGGAGACTGAGCTGCCACAGGCTACCTCTGTGCAGGGGGTCTAAGTTATCTCCATGCATGGTCCTTGTTTGGAGTATCAGTCTCAGAAAAGACCCCTGTGCCCAGATTTCTTGGTTCTGTTGCTCACCCTGTGGAGCTCCTGTCCCCTCCATGTCTTTCTAACTCACCCTTCTTTTATAAGATTCCCTGGACTCTGCCCAAAGTTTGGCTATGAGTCACAGCATCTGCTTTGATACCCTATTGGGTAGAGTTTTTCAGAGGCCCCCTGTGGTAGGCTCCTGGCCTGTTCTCTGGAAACAATTATTAACTCTGAGTTCCACGGTCACACACCTACACACACACATATACAATGTATATATTTCTAAGTTAGTCATAGATCATACTCTGCCCACACGATAACTGACAATGTTTCTCTATAGGGAATGCTGTCAGGGATTTGGGCAGGAAAATCTTTTACTGAATGAGAACTTCTCACCATTTTTCCAGTGATCCACAGGACTGCCCAATCCACCAAACACTGGGGTACGATTCCCCCTTCCTACACTGCTCGTTGGCAACTAAAATCACCTCATGTTTCTTTTTTTGTTTTTATTTTTTATTTTTTTTCATATTGTTACAGTTTGTTAACTTTGTATCCCTGCTATACCCTGCTCCCTCCTTCCCTCCGAATCCCACCCTCCCTCCTTCATCTCCTCCCTGCCCCTTTCCAAGTCCACTGATAAGGGTTAACCTCCTCCCCTTTCATCTGATCCTGTTTTATCAGGTATCTTCAGGACTGGCTGCAAAGTCCTCCTCTGTGGCCTAGCAGGACTGCTCCTCCCTCGGGTGGGGGTGGGGTGGGGTAGTGTCAAAGAGCCCGCCATTGAGTTCATATCACAAACAGTCCCTGTTCTCCTTATTAGGGTACCCATTTGGATGCTGCACCTCATGTTTCTTAAAATGTCCTGACCAAAGGAAGTATCATCTAGAAACCTACAGTTTTGGAAACTCCTTCCTTTCTCCTCTTTTCTTGTCCAGGTGCAAGAGCTGAAGGAGGCCAACACACAAACAACTGCTTTCCAGCTCCTGTTACACCCTTCCATCAAGCTTTTAGACCAGGAATCTTTGCCTTAGCAAATCTGATGAAAATTATTTCAAAAAGCCAAGTATTGTAGGACCCGTTTAACATCCATACTGTAGCTTTCATTTTCAAGTCCAGTTTTACTGGTAGACATGAAATCGTTTCCTTTTAATAGTTTGTTATCATCATTTTAAAAAATATATTTGAGTACATGTCTAAGAACATTGTAGTTCTTTTTATTTAATCATTCCTTCAAAAAACACATTCCAATATTTATCTTTTTTGAGGCCCTTCTCATATTAGGGAATATTCTCACGCAAAAAGTTCTGTTAAAACAAAAAGTTGTTTTGCGTTAATTCTTATAAGCATAGAGGGATTTTTCAAGCTTCATATTTCTGCCCTCTGTTTTACTGTATTTTTGAATGATGAAGAAAAACAGTAAAACATAAAAAAAACAGTAAAACATTAGAAGATGAAGATTGGGTAAAAATGGGTTAATACTGTAAAGACTTACGTGTAAATGTTTGTTAAGTTTGGGAGAAAACGGAATTTAAATTAGCAAAGGAAAGGATTTTCTAGAAGGAACCTGAAATAATTAATTGTTTTGTAGGAGATGGCCTTTCCATAGAGGCTGAATTATTTTCCTCGCTTCTTTCTGAAGAGATAGTCAAATAGAGAATCTCATCTCTTAATTAGAAAGAAAAATACTCATCAAAGCCATCTCATCACTGAAGAGCTAATGATCCACAGCTGTTAGTCTGAAAGGGCAAGCTTTCTTCCCGAACAGTAGGAAGTGTTAATCATTTTGGATGAGATTTCTTTTTAAAATATACTGTAGTTTGCAAAAGAATAGGATATTCAATATTCCAACTTAAATGATTTTTTGAAGTGGGCTCCCCAGGGGTACTGTCATGCGTGGCACTGAATGGTCTCTGAACGCACACATCTTCACTGCACTTCAATGCAGGCATCAATTGATAGCATGGTGTGAATGGCGTGGTCCTGTCTGGGACTCTGAAACTCCCAAGCTCAAAGAAATGAAAATCCAGCACATTAGGCCCTCTGTAGAAATGGTGTTGCTATAAAATCTTAATGTTCTGAATCATTCACTTGACTTGATGTAATTTGCCTTGTTTAATGTGAGGGAGACGCTTCACCCTGCCTTCAGCTGAGCTTTCAGTAAAACAGTTCTTGTTTGCTTAATCTTCATGTGGAAAAGTGGGTCTTTTTTTTGTCTATAAAAATGTAATTGGCTCTTTCAGTTTCCAGCCTTTGCCATTGCAGCCACCTTGCTAACCAACTCTAAACATTTTGGACAGACGAAAATCCTTTTAATAGAGACATTGTGAATAGCCAACTTTTGATTATTCAGAAACACACCCTGCAAACCTCAATCCCACCTTCAGGTTTTGACCTGTTTGCCTTACCAAACCTTTGCCACAATACCTAAGAATTACCATTCTCTTTCTTCATGCTGATGCAAATGTCGTCACACAGAACAAAGGAGGGAGAAGGGAGAGTGTAGAGAAAATCTCCACACTGGATGATTAGCGTCTTGAAAGTGCCAGCCTTGCCACAGAACTCATCCGGTCAGTCTGTGGGGTTTTGTGGAAAAAGTGCTGCAGTGGGAGTCAGGGTGCTGGCTCTGCCACACAGAGCTTTGGCTTCCTCTTGTGTAAAACAGTCTTTGCGACCTCCACCTCGTGGCAGCTCTTCTAAGGTTCATTCACAAAACATCATACAAAGTACTTGTTAGGACGAATTATATTGTTTTTCTTTCAGTAACTTAAAAATAAGAAGGCCATTCTGAATATCTATGGTTAAGGTTTAGAGTGCTGCTGAGATCTGACTTCATGCATGCTGGGGAGCTGTCCTTGGTGGTAGTGATGCCAATATCGTAGGCTAAGCCTTCATGACTTAGAAGGAAGATACTTCAAGTTACAAATGAAAACGCATTCTAGGCCTAAGTCAATAATCATAAAACTGTTAGTTCAAACCAAGATCTCTTTTATAAGAGAGGCATGAAGATGCTAAAACTTCTGCGCTACCAAGATGGCTCATCAGCTAAAGGAGCTTGCTGCCGAGCCTGATGTCCCAAGGTCCATCTCCAGGGTAGAAGAGAACCAGCTCTCCTAAATGTCCTCTATACTCTACACATTTATGCTCACATACGTGCACAGCACACACACATACACGTATGCAAACACACACACACGATTTAAGATCTATCAATTTTTACTCTCTATTTCACACAAATGGCAATTTACTATTTAAAAAGATCGTATAGAGCCCTAGATTTTTCTTGTAATTACTAGTAAACATTTTAACTGTAATATCTCTATTTCATACAGATTATCTCAAGAAACACCTTCTCACACAACACATATACCCTCCAAGAAATTCTGCCCATCTTCTACCATCCATCACTCAATCAGCTGTTCTGATGTCCACTCACAGGATTTGCTTATACAGTCCATGCAATTTTTTTTCAGGAATGCTTTTTCTATGGATGCACATAATACACGCACATATATACAGAGAACAGAAATCAGTTTCATCTTTAAAAATGTAAGTTCTTAATGCAGTGACTGATATCTATCCACACTGGTGAGGGTAATCTCTTTCTTATTTAGTCTCATTGTCAGGAATAATTTAAATATAAAAACACTGAGCAGATTAGGCTGACGCTGCTTGCATTTATAGAGTGCTTAGCGACGAGGCGTATTCATATGCTGCACTAACTGGTTCTCTTGTTGTTGTGACAAACTACCAGACAATAGCAGCTCTATGAGGGAAGCGTTAGTTTTAGCTCACAGTTTAGAGGGACAGCTTTTATTTGCAGCAAGGAAGGCCAGGCAGGAGTGGCCACGCTGTCTGCAGGAAGGATGCGGAGAGAAATGAATGCTATTGCTCCGTGAACGTTCTCCTTTTGATTCAGCGCAGGGTCCCAGCCTACGAGAGAAAGTTGCCCCATGAAAAGTGGGCCTGCTTACCTCATTTGTCTCTGCGATACCCATAGACACACCCAGAGGCTTGTCTCCTGGGGGATTCCGAATCGTATAAAGTTGGCAATCGGTCTTAAAACATTGCCGCGTTTGCTCCCAACAGCTATCATATGAAACAGGCTAATATAAACTAACAGGTCTTTCTCAACATTCATTTTGATACCAGCACGTGAGAAACAGAGCTAAAGCCCCTTCTCCGGGCTTCTGGTGGAGGTAATATTTTACCATAATACATTGTCTCCTTGGAGAGACATGACTTACGTATCAGTTAGCTTTTGCTGTTCATACGTGCCTTCAGAATCCAAAGATAAAACAACTAGAGCTTATGAAGGCATGAGTCTTTAGGTTGGCATTCTGGATCAGATCCAGTTGGGCGTTTTTTGGTACTCAGCTGTCCTCACTTAGGCACCTTCCGTTGGCTTCTGTTCACTGAGGAGTTTTGCTTCTCCATGTTGTCTGACTTTCAATTGAGTCAATCAAGGTGATGATGTCATGTAATTTTTAGGCTTCTGTTTTGCTACTGTTCTGAACCATAAGAAATTCCATGAGATATGAACAGATTACACATAATACAGCACACGTCATCACAAATTAAATGTAAAATCACTAAAAAGGTTATCCATAATGTCACCACTTCGTGGCTTCGTCACAGCTCTTACTGTTGAAGCCGTAACAAACTAGGGATGGCATAGGAGAGATGATAAGCTGTAAGAAGGACCAAAAATTGATATGTAATAAGAGCCAATACCGTCTGCCTACTAAGCACCTTTAGATGCCAGACCTTAGGCTAATTCCATTCCAAATCTGCAAAATAAATAGTAGAATTTCTATTTTTCAAAGGAGAAAACTAAAATAAATCCAATAGCTGTCCAAGGCCATAGAGCTAGTAGCAAGGAATCTTGGATGCCTCGAGTCTAATGTGAACATCTTTGCTCTTTCCATTTCCTCTCACTACAACAGCTCCTCAAGACATATGGTAAGGATAGCTGACAATACAAGGCCAGTTGGAAGAGAGCTTCTAACATACTTCTAACGTGCAGGGTAGTGCACAGACTTCTCAGTTTGTCAAATTTTTTTGTGACGGTTCTCATGTAGTTCAGGCTAGCTTCAAACTTGATATGTAGCTTGAGGATGACCTTCAAGAACTGATCCTCCTGCCTCCACCTTCCAAATGCTATAATTATAGGTGTGACCCAGAATGCCTGAATTTACTATCCTTTTCTGCCAGTGGAGGCTGTAAGTGCTGTTACCATTTTGACTAATATCTCATTAAGACTTTCTCCTATGGAATTTTAATTATAACCCACAACAGCCACCCTATAGTTTAAAAAAGAAAATCAAATACTTAAAACACTTTCAGTTTCTAATGTGCATGAATAGGTAATGTAGGGTTAGGTGTCTCATGTGTAAATGGAAGCATGTATTCTATGAATGTGAAATGCCAAAAGCCCAAGTTAAAAAGTGGGTACTGGGAATAGGATCCAGGACAAAGAGGAAAAGCTACAGATTGTGTAATGGAGGGAAAGAATAGGGAAGGTATTCCAAGGTGATGGAATTGAATAAAATTAAATACTGCATAAACTTCATTTTTTTGCCTAATGTAATATTGAAACATTCCAGAATCTTCTGGTCCTCTTTCTTTGTTCTGTTCAGGAAAAGGCAATTTTAGAGTGAGATCAGGACACACTCCACACCTTATGATTTATATTTTGTGTATGTGTTGGGGATGTATTTTTATTCCTTAATTTCTTCTTCCATCTGTTTTGCTTTTCCCATTCTCAAATCCATGAAAGGACCAAGGACAGAATCAGTGTCAGCTTGGCTTTGGGTTTTTCCAGGAGCCTTCTTTAAGCATCTCTAAACTAAATACAGTATATATTTTTTGATGTCTCATTTCTCTGCCTTCCCCTGATCCCTGCTCCAGTGGTCGTATACATGGGCACTTTGAACACCTTTTAAATGAATGGGAAGTGTTGTACTGGTTTTGAGTGCTGTATTTCTAGAGAGCCAGTGATGAGCTCATCTGGATCTGAAAAGAGAATGATGGTAACAGCTAAATAGATGCACCAAGTGCATCTTATTGCCAACGCTTGATGCAACTAGGAATGTTGAAAGACTGCCATGGTATTGAAAGAAGCTTGAAGCAATACAGTCATCTAACATCAGTGATCAGACATGGAGCAGAACATGTCTCCTCATCAGATTGGCATTATCCTAGTAGAGCATAGTTATCAGTGGAACCATCTGAGTCCCAGCCATCAGGGCAGAACACACTAAAGGGAATGAAGATCTCTGAAGTTGCAGGTGTGTAAGACAGTCCCAAGGAAGAGACCATTGCTCCACAACACAACATCACAACAGGACAGCAAGACAGAGGGAGAGCACTCTCTGCAAGAAGTGCTAAAGCAAGTATTTGTCAGAGACAGAAAATTCTAGAAGCATCCCGCGTTATAATTGTGGGCGTATTTTCCTCAAGTCAGCTAGTTCCTGGCAGCTGTTCTACAGTAATTAATACAAATAATTAAACTGCTTAATAATTTGGGAGTGGTCTTGGAGCCACTTACTTTAATTGGGAGTAAAAAATTTAGTCACTGAGCACTTACTACACCCGTCATGTTCTAAGCTCCAGATGTAAAAGAGTGAATAAAAGAAAATGTTCATTCTTAAGGACCTTGCATTCTAGAAACTGCCTGAATGTTACAATAACTGTATCAAGAATTTATATGGGCTCCAATCAAAACTAATTTTCCCTTTACATGTATTTGTTGCCTATCAAATTTATCTGTTTATTTCTTGAAAGAAGAATTATCTCTGCAAAAGCACATTTAATAATCCTAAACACCAATTATATGTCATTTGACCTTTGCACACCTTATATGAATTTCAGAAAATAAACGGTAAGACTTTTTTCTAGAAATCTTCCTACATTTCTGTGGGAAATAAAAGCCATCTTCTGTTTCATGCACTGAAGTATTTGGAACAGTTCTTATTCTGGAAGTTAAATCTATTGTTGCCTTGTAATAATCATCAAAATGGATTTCTCGGGTTAATAAATGATTATGTGTGCATATTGGTGTCCATTTGAGCTATGAATACCAGAAATCTAGTAAAATACACAATTATCAAAATATTTTTAAAAATTTGATAGTTTTCTGGGAGTGTCATGCAGCGTTTTGATTATATGTACCTTCTGTCCCCCAATCTTCCCAGATCCATCTGCTGACTCACCCAAATTTGTGCCCTGAAAAAGCCAAAACCCCCACGACTAATGTCTGCTTCCCTGTGTGTGGTCTTCCACTGGACTGTGGCTGCCTCACCAGGGGCTAAACTCTTAGAGGAATCTGTCCCTCCCTCTCCCAGCAGCTGACAAGCGCCATTGCTCCAAAGCTGGGGTGGGGATCCATGCCCGCCTCCCAGTCCTTGGTGGCATCTGGTCCACCCTGTACTGACACAGGTCTGGGGCACATTGTTCAAGCACTGTGAGTCCATGTGTGCAGTGGACCGTCTGTTTCCCTGTGGTCATCCACAGAACGGGTACAGCAGTACTATGGCGTCGTCTCAGGCTTTAGACCAGGGATGTTAGAGGTGATAGTATTTGTGTGTCTTTTTGTAGATAGGAGAACAGACGCAAAGTCACCTCTTAATGCCTAGAGCCTGAGCTCTGTGGCTCACAGGTGGGCGTTCTCTCTGCCGCTAGAGAGGCCCAGGCCCTTGACTGATATTTACTAGGAAGGCCTGAGGTAGCCCTGCTGCTGGCATTAGTGTCACATGACCCTTCCCCTAATTCGTGGTCTGTGAAATGCAAGCTGTGCATGTTAACCTCAACAGTTGACTGAAATCCCCACTTATGCTACTGCTCAACTAAATCTTAGTAAGAAATGATGTTCTAATTTCCAGCCAATAATTAGATAATTTTCTGAGCACCAGTTGCATATAGTAAGTAATGGTGAGCATGTGTACTCGCCCACATTCCAAGCACTGTGTTAATTCCTCAGTTCTCACAACTCTAAAGTGATACTTCCATTGTCCCCATCTTATGGAGGAAGAAATTAAAAACACAATATGGAAAGGTTACACTTCTCCTTAGCATCGTGGTCAGAGAGGAATCCTACTCTTCATCCCGAATGATTCAAGGGGACCGTAGTTTGATAGCAGGAGTCATAGACTCTAATTTAGATGATCTGTCCAGGAGCATAAGGCTGGTGAGGATGTGGGTGAGTCACAGCTTTTGTCTCAACTCCTGCAGTTTTACAATGTGAATGGCTCCATCTGTCACCCCAAGTTCTTACTCTGACATTTGTCTTACAATTAAAAATAGTTTGTTCAAATAGGTGGTGTTAAAAACTAATACGAGCAGGCATGTTAAAATTTTCTTTGACAAACTCGCTTTTCACGTTCATTTACAAGTGTTTGACTTTCTGTGTAATATGGAATGGTAGGCCAACCTCTTTTAACGCTTACTGGAAGCAGCACATTTTTTTATAATATGAGTGCTTGGGGCTCCATGGTACAGATATGGTATTTTCATCTGCCTATTTTACTTGTTCTATTGTATTATCCAAGTGAGCTTTGTGAAAAGAATATCCCTAATGTTAAATGGTGATCCATTCTTTGTGATTAAGACAGACAGACCAGGCTATTCTGACAACACAGTGAAGCTCATTTAGCTGCCTTTAAGAAAAAAAAAAAAAAAAGCCAACACTCTTTTGTCTAATCTAACAATAGTTTCACTAGAAGAGGAAAATTAAAATTGCATTTGACAATGTACTGATATCAGAAATTAAACAAAGCAACAGTCTTAGTGGTGATTTTCTAGGGGCCAGTTGTGGTTTTAGCAAACCGCTTATTAAGTCCCTAGGGCTTTGTTTTCCAAGACAAACCTTCCTGCTCTCCAAAGCATTTGGTTTCGTGGGTTTTGAGGTGGAGTGTGGATGTGAGAACACTCAAGGAAACTCGGAGCTGACCCGTGTCTTTTTCTCTTTGTTTCTCCCTTCCAGCTCTTTCTCTTCGCCGTGTGGAACTTCGAGCTCTACATGATGCCACTGTTGCTGTTGTCACTGTTGACCTGGAACTACTTCCTCATAATATCAGGGAAAGAGAACAGGCAACATGACACGGTAAGTCTCTATGTTCTTCCTGTGCTTTCGTTCTTCCTCCTAGTCCTTCTGATGGGATAACATTGAATGTAGTCTTATAAACCAGGAACTGAACTTTGTAGGAAGATTTTGTAAGCTCAAACCTAAAGCCTCTTTGCCCTTAACACAATACAAAGTATCCACCAGTTTCTGGAACGATTCAGTTTGGTAGAAACTCAGGTGGGAAGTATGTAAACTGAGCTGATGATTAACATCCTTAATGGCTGTTACTCCAACCTTTATTTCTTTCATTCTCCTGTTCATTTTATGTCTTAATGAATCCCAAATTAAGACATAATAACACAGACTTAGGAATCAGACCAAGTTAATGTACTCTACTTAAGAAAATTCTCTGTGTGAACTGTCACTGGCAGGGAGAACTGATGGCCACTGGTCTGAAAAGTATAATAAAGCACCTTAATTCAGTGACTCTTCACTGACAACAACGTATGTGTTTGTGAGCCAGGTTTCTTATGATTCTGACTTGAGGATGAAGGCCTCTCATTTAATTCCAAGAACATTAAGCTAACTATGCATTCCCCTTTGACTTTTTGAAGGTTCTTAGAGTGTGTGAGGCAAGGAGCAGGAGCTCACTTGATGAGTGTTGGGCTTTGCCTGTTGGCCAGGCCCGCTCCTCGCTCCTCTGCTGTTGCTGCAGTCACTGCTGTCCTGGCAAATGTAGCAAATGTAGCAAATGTAGCAAATGTCCTACCAGAATGTGTTTCACCTGTCACGGGAGGGTGGCAGCATCTTCTCCAAGCTCAACATTTGTAACTGTGTCACCTGATAAGCAGCTGTTGGAAGAATTTAAAAGTAGATGACAATCTACTCTGTATTAGAAAAGTTTTGACTTCATTTGACTTATTCTCAGGAATTTTTTTAAGTTATTCTAAGACAGGTTCTCACAAGCAGGAATATTTTTCTAATGACTATGTTCAAAACAAATAACAGAGTTATTTGATCATCATTTCAAAATACTAAAGTATCATATAAGACTTCCTGGCAATAATAGATATCAAATGAACTCATTGACTTATCTGTGGTAAAAAAAAAAAAAAAAAAAAAATCTTCAAACTGATTTTTTTATCGTCAGAATAAATGATAAATATTAATATACAACCACCAAATACATGATAGAGTTGTTTACTTTCTAATACACTGCTGTCTCTCTTACTAGATCAGAATAAGTTTGAAGAAACAAATTCCCTGCTGACCTTTGTATTTGTGATGTTTTAGAATGCTGAACAGATTAGAGATGTTCCACATCTTTGCATGTTGTGCACTTGTTGAGTGTGCAGATAGAATGGATCTTGTGCCTGTGACCTGGAGGCTGAAGGAGTGGACCAGGTGTCTTGCTCTGTTGCTCTAGACTTACTGCTTTGAGACATGGTCTATCACTAAACCTGAAGCTCACCATTTCAGCTAGATTCTTTGGAAGGAAGAGAGCTCTTAGCATCTACCCATCTCCATACCCCCAATCCTGAGGTTCCACACACATAGAGCCATGCCCTGATGTAGAATACGTGCTAGAGATTCAGAATCAGATTCCCACACTTACAGAGCAAATGTTCTTAACCCCCGAGTGATTGCCTGAGAGATTGTAAACCATCAAACCAAGATACAAGACTGTAGATAGAAGTCTTAATGGTTAAGCAGTATCGATAGACAAGAAGTTATTTTTATGCTAAGACTATATATTTAAATTGCACACCGAGAAACAGGCCTCAAATGCTATAAGCATTGATGTCTTGAGGACAAGTAGATATTTTTGTCATTTAATCCAAGTTTCTTTAAGAAAACAGCATTATCTCAATTACTTTTTTGTCTTGTTTATCTCAGAGAGATTGTTGAAAGAGAAGGATATCTACTTTTTATTCAGCTGCCTTTGCAAATAATGTTATTTGAAAATAAGAAAAGTATTAAATTTGTTTTAGTTTCTAAATCCAATGGGAGGAGTTATCTTAAAGAGTTAGTTGCTAGTTTGAGAATTCTTAGTAAAAAAAAA
Organism: Psammomys obesus; assembly: GCF_907164565.1. Lineage (NCBI taxonomy): Eukaryota > Metazoa > Chordata > Mammalia > Rodentia > Muridae > Psammomys > Psammomys obesus. Next base: position 2,041,342 of record NW_026587759.1, read on the forward strand.
GTTCTCAAATTGTAGACTCCCTTATTTTTTCTAGAACTACCTGCCTTGATTGGAAAAGTCTGCTATTGGAGGGAAAATTGTAATATATAATTTATCTTTGGTACTTAAAATTCTCTAAAACTTTTATACGCCTATAGAACAATTATGTATTAGATAATTTAAATTGCATAATATACTTCTAAACTGCCCTTTATTTTTTACAAAATACAACTCTAAAAATGAACTTTCAAGATCTTCCTTTGAAGCACAGCTGTTCTTACCGTTTCCTTCTTTTAGAGCTAGACAACATTTTATTCCCCAGCACAGCCCTGTCAGACATTCTGCAGCTTAACCCGCTTGAAATGTCAACCACACTCCATAACGCCCAGTAATTGCCTTTTATTTGCCCAAAACACACATATCCACATAATCTGTTCTTCCCAGGGACTGGAGCAGCAATCACAACGTTTCTTTCAGCTTTTCATTCACTGGCTCACTGAGACCTTACGTAACTCTTAAATCCAATTTGTCTAATTATGTGTTTTCTGTCATACCCAGCTGTGCATTTTAACTGCTTTCTCCTCTTGAAAGAAGACCTGGATTATACTTTTCTGGTTGCAAGCTGTGTGTGTGTGTGTGTGTGTGTGTGTGTGTAAGACAAGGGCTTGTAGGCCTGGCCATGCTGTGACCAACTCTTCCATGTGGCATATAGCTTGGGAAGAATGGTGTTCCACCATGTGTCCTTACTGCTATCTTAAAAAAAAAAACCTTGCTGAAGCTTTCAGCATGTGTGAAAAGTACACAGGACCTCTGGGGTGAATTAATTATACTGTTGGCTGACCTCAAACCAGGAAACTTCCTGGAGAGAGAGATTGATTCTGCCATGAAGGGGAAGTCTTAGAAAATTTAATTAGGATGAAGACAAAACAAATCAAAATGACTTATAGATCTACATAGAAAAGAGACAAAGGTAAATAATAATTTCATAACATATGAAGAACATAGATGGGTAAAAATTCTATCTTCAACATATTGACTGATAGTTGAGATTAATACCCAATAGGAAAGGTCCTCCTCGTGTGTTTATTATTTATTAAGCCTCAGCCTGCCAATCACTAGAACACTTTCTCCCAACCAGTGCTTCAACTTTCAATAGAGAAAGGAGGTCTGATCCTTGCCCAGAACATTTAGCTATATTTAATAAGCAGAACCTGTTAAGGACTGGTTGAGCAGATAGCCATTTGTGAGGGTGGATCTGCAGGCTCAGAGGGAGCCCATGAGAGGTGTGTTAAGATGGCATTTCGCCTGTCCTATCTCCCAGTCAGGGTTGTTACAATAAGCAACCCTGGGTCTCCTGGGTCTCAATCCACCTAGTCTGTGACCATGACATGAAAATTTCCAGTACAAGAATTGTTCAGCCTTTCCAGAGAAGCCTGTTTAATACATGCTTCATCCAGAAATGTCTCTGGCATGAAAGGGATATAAAGATAGAACTGCCATCCTTTTCTTGGTTTGAGCTGTCACTCCAAAAGCTGATAAAATTTCTCCTGCACTGCCTATTGGCTTGGTACCACCTATCCAAATTACAGGCACTGCAGAAAAAAATGTCATCCGCTGAAGAGCTGACACCAGACAATGTTCTTCATTTGGACTTTTAAAATTACTGAGCTCTCCTTGCACTCCACATGCCATGTGAGGACCTCTGTAGGCACTGCCTTACTGAGTCATCTCTCTGGAGGATGAGCTGATTGGGTTGGGTCCTCCTAAGTCTCCCATCCCCATCCTTTATTTGTAACAATTGAGGGAAAAATACTCCTGTAGAATAAGCAGAGCTGCATGAGCCCTCTGTTAAAAAAAAAAAAAAAAAAAGGGACCAGGCCACAGAGAATAGAGGAAATGAGAAGATCATGGAATCAGATGGTTAGCAGACTCCAAGGGTATCGTTATTTCTACTTTACCCACAGGGAAACCATTAAATAACTTACCCAAATGCGCACACCATTTGTGTTCTTAACTACAATCGTGCTTCCTTTTGGGGGCTGTATTTTGGTACATGCCATTTTTCCCTGGGCAATTTCTCCCCTGAGTTCCAGCAAAGACAGTAGCCTTAACTCTACCTTCAAACACACACATTGATAGAGACCATTCATTGACTCCTTCCCCACATCTTACTGTTAACTCAGAGAAGTGGAGAGGATATTTTATTAAGCAATTTTTTTTTTGCATTGTATCCTGATAAGTCTCTTGGAGATACTGCTTCTTTTCATTCCTTATGATACTTATACTAAATTAATTATTCTAAATGCTTCTAAATTTATAAATGAGGAAATTGAACTGCAAGATAAGTAGTGAACTCCACAGTGTCAGTGTGTTGTGAAACCAAGTCTGCCATTTTCTGAAGCACTGGTCTGTTTCTGTAGGGTGTACTTGGTATTTCTTCCCCCAGGAAACCTTTTTAGGTAGCCAGGACATTCCACAGAACCCCAAATGGCCCAGATTCCTTCTCACAAGCCTCTCAGTGACTTCTCAAGGAATGACACCAGAGACCTGTGCCAGTCCAGGTGCTACCATAAATTCTGAAGGCGTTTGTGGCCTGGGAAGTGACTTTCTCCTCACCCAGGTGAGCATGGTAGGACTAAGTCAAAGCTGAGCACCCTGCACAGTTGTGTATAAAGTCTCAGAAATTTTTGGCATAGAGGCATCCTTCAAGTAGGATTTTTTAATTACACTTTAAAAGAACATTCGTCTCCACTGTCATGCTATGCCTCCTACACAGCAGTCTCGGGTGCTAATCAATGGTGGCATAAAGGAGACTGAGGAACTGAGCAGATCAATGAAATCACTCTGACTCATGGCATGACTATGACATACACTGAGACAAAGTCTGCCTTGCTAAAACACTCGTAAATGCTGGGACGTTCAGTTAGTTCCTTCCAATGACAAAGCATTAGATTTTTCTTCTCCCTTCTAGAATAGTCCTGAATTTCTTTTCTTGTTGAGGCTGATCCTTTTAAGCCCAGAATACTTACCTCCAGAAACAAAGCCTGTAAGGAGAGAAATGCTGTCATAAATACGTTGGAAAATTTGGAACGGTCACCACAGAAGCATTTGGTGTCTGTCCTGAATCCTGTCACCAAACACGTTTATTATGTTTTCTGCCAGTGCTCTTGTCTAGAAAAGCAGCCCTTTGTGGAATACTTGAATATGGGAAATAGTGGAAAAATGAGTCTAAGAGGATCTACGGGGCCTGTCCAAAGCCAAGCTGACAGAGGAGAGGACCGCTGGCAGAAGCACTCTGTATCTACTGTCAGATTCTATTTCAATAGGGCTTTACCATTCGCTGAAAGTAGCATAGACCACGAGTCTCTGTGTTTGCCTCTCAGTACCAAAAAAGACCATATAGTCAGTGCTCTTAACAGAAGCAGCTCTGACTCATAGAGCCTCCAAACACATCTAAAAACAGAAGATCACTCTTCTTTTGTGCTCGTTTCAACCACAATTTTCTCAACTTTTTCAGAAGGTTACCAGCTTGCAAAAATCCAAGGAGGCCCATGAAAACATCAGACCTTTAGTTCCCAGAGAAGCCCCAAGCATAAGGAGGTTAACAGCAATAGCTAAGTAGACACCATGGAAAAGCACACCCAACAACCTTCAGAGGTGTTTACTACCTGTGCACAGGGATCCTGAAACACATGGATGCTGCCTATCCCTCCATCAGGATGTCAACATGGCCTCGTGTTTGCCTTTCATTTTAGGCCCTGCCTCTACCATCATCACCGTAGGATCATTCCCCTTGCTCAGAAAATGACTAGACCTTCTCTTGGGCAGATTTCCCTCACATTTCAACTGTGAAGCCCAAAGATTTCTTCCCAGAGTCATAAATAACACATTTACAAAATCAAAAGGTCAATGACCTGGCCTGGAGAGATGGCTCAGTGGATAAAAGCACTTCCTCTTCGTTCAGGGGACCAGAGGTTAGTCACTGCTACTGCTAACTTCAATTCCATGGGAACTGACACCTTTTCTGGCCTCCTTGGGCTCCTGCGTGCACACGGTACATATATACTCACACAGGCACACACAGAGACATATAAACAAGGCCTTAAAAACCACAGATAACTGATCAGCTCAGAATGTCAATAAAGCTTCTAATAAAGTTCTAATTTGTCAGAATGCCCTATAATTATCTGGCAACTATATTCAGATTACATCATGTATTTTTATGTGTAGACCAGCAGGAAGGATATCACCCAAAATAAAAGCCTAATTGTGAAATTGTGCTATATCGGTGGTTCCCCAATGTCATCAAGGATGGCTTGGAGTCTCCTCATGAGAAGGACCACTGTCAACCATCGATTAAGGCTCTTCTTCCCTTTGTTCTTACAGGGTTGCTTTTTGGGGATCTGTCATTGTTGTTGCTTGTGCAACCCCTAGGTCTTTATGACAGAGCTAGGAAGGCAAGAAGGGCTGAGGAGACAGCTTGGAGAGTAAAGTATTTACTGTGAAGCCATAAGTCTCAGGCTATGAGGCTTCAGAATCTATGTAAAATCCAGTGTGACCATCTATGATTGCTCTTATGGTGAGATGGGCTGTGGGGCTAGGCAATCCCCAAAAGGTGCCAGGTCAGCAAGCCTGTTGTACACAATGAGCAGTCAAGAAACCCTGCCTCATCAGGACTGGCTGCATTGTCTTCCTCTATGGCCTGGCAAGGCCGCTACCCCCTCGGGGGAGGTGATCAGAGAGCCTGTCACTGAGTTCATACCAGGGAAAGCCCCTGCTGCTTTTACAAGGAAATCCACTTGGATACTGAGTCTATGGGCTACATCTGAGACCTTATAAGCGAGGGTCAAATAGAAGGGGAAGAAGATCTCCCCTATTAGGGGACTAGAGGAGGGGCATAGAGGGAGAAAAGGGAGGGACAGTGGCATTTGGGAGTAGGTGAGGGAGAGGGAGACAGCCACGATACAAAGTGAATAAATTGTAATAAATGATAATGATAAAAATTTATTACCATAAAAAATAAAAATACCCCCCCCACAAAAAAAAGAAACCCTGCCTCAAACAAAATGGACAGCAAGGTCCAACAAGGTTATCCCTTGACCTTTACACATGTGCCTTGGAATGCGCAGCACCCCCCCACACACACACACACACTCTCTCTCTTTTTAAAAAGGAAAGAAAGGCAGGAAGAGGAGCATGATGTTTCCTCCTTTGTAGAGTTGAAGAAACAGTCAAAAATAAGATGGTGACTAGCAGAGCTGATGCACTTGAGTCGGGTGCTCTGTGTGGAACAGATGTGCAACGCAGGCCACACAGGAGCGTGATGCTAGCCCCCTGGAGTCCTGGGAGCCGTATGGCCCCGCGCACAAATGTGTAGCCTGGTTGGAACACTGTGACTCGTTGCCAGAATACAGAAGTCCAACAGAATACACTGTGGCTCTGACATCTTGCCGCAAGCCACGTGCTTTGCTCTGAGGCTCCCCTTCAGCTGTGTCTATAGCAGCCCAGCCATCAGGCTGGGGCCCCTGACAACAGGAGGAGTTCAAGGAGTTAAAGAAGGTGGAGAGGTGATGGGTCAATCGCCTCTGAAGAGCAAGGGGAGTACAACATGCCTGTGTTTTCCCAAGTTTCCATGTACTCTCTATACTTTCTACTCTTTACTAAAATAGTGTTTATTCTGCATATTTTAAAATATACCAAGTCCACTGCCAGTTCCCCCACGTTTGCGTTCCACAGCGTAGCCAAATCATCCTTTATATTGCTAGAAAACCTCATAACAAACACATGATTTTAATGTCTGCAGCATTTTCATTATGAAAATACTATAATGTTTTTTTCTAAATTTTCATTTTTATATTAATTACAGCTTATTCACTTTGTATCCCAGCTGTAGCCTCTCCCTCATTCCCTCCCAATCCCCACCCACCCTCCCTCATCTCCTCCCTGCCCCTAATGTTTTTTCTTATTAAACACTTTTTTTTTTAAGTATTTGTTTCAAAAACAATTTTTACATATCTGTGCTGTAAGATATGTAAAAGAAAACCTCTAAGTGTGGACATTTGGTCAATACCTTCTGGTAAAGTCTTCAAAGAATCTGTGGATCAAAATGCTTTCATTTTGAAGATTTCTTTGCACTATAATTTGTCAACTGCTAAAAGACTAACTTCTGCATAAGTTTGTGGATATCTGTATTTTCTCCAGGAGAGCCATTGCTGACTTCCTGGTGCTGCCCTCACTAGCAGCCCTGTCCACTATTACTAAGAGTGTGGATGAGACAGCTCCTCTGAGTTCCCCTATCTCTCTGCCATAAATTCATCTGATATATTTGCTGCCAAACCATCTCCTTTTAGACCTAAACCAAGTTATTTAAGATTCAGCGGATCCAGGTTATCTTTGGGTAGTTAAAACTTACCTCCCCATATTGGCTTTCATTGTAGCTCACTTGTTCCTCATCTGGCTCACCCTGAACCCAACACTCCCCACAGCTGCTGACCATAATAAAACATAATAGTCAACACCAGAGTCAAATCAACAAGTTCAACCTTTGCGGGTGGCTTCCTTCAATTAACCCAGAAACAGCTCCCTAACAAACGTGCTGCTGCCCCACGTTCTGGCCGCTTGCTCTGCTGGCTCCTGGTGTCCCTCAGTCTCCTCTTGGTGCTGCTAATGTTCTTGAAATTTTAGCTAAAACTTTCTTCTGTTTTATGAATTTTATTTCACCTATCAGCGTGTCCACCTGCTGACACATCTGAGCCTTACACACACCCTAGCCGTGCATGTGTCTACATGTCCTTTCCCAGGAGAGCTTACTAGAGTCTTCTATAAGCACCTATCAGGGCTCGTGCCTACTCTCCGAGACTCCAAGACCAAATTAGAAAACAATGTGATGAGAAAAATTAACACCTCATAGTTTGTAATAAGTGGTTCACGATGAGTCTCTCTCACCACCCATTCTCTCTCATGGGGAAAGTCTCTCGGACATTGCAGCGTGATAGTTGTTCAAAAAAAAAAAAACAAAAAACAAAACAAAACAAAAAACAAAACAAAACAAAAAAAAAACAGTTGATGATTCCAGACATTATGGCACAAAACTGTAATTCAAGCACTGAGGAGGCTGAAGCAGATTGCTGTGAGTTTTAAGACAGGCCAAGACATGTAGCAAAACCTTATCTCAAAATAAAAATGTTTGATGAATAAACAAATACTTCATCTTTCTTTCCAGTCAAAAACTGTATAATTTTACACACAAAAAAATTTTTTTTTGAAAATTTGCAGGCACTAATAACCAAAGATAGCCAGAGGCACGCCTTATAATCCCAGCACTTGGGGAGGCAGAGGCGGGCAGAGCACTGTGAGTTCAAGGCCAGCCTGATATACAAACTAAGTCCAGGACAGCCAAGGCTACACAGAGAAACCCTGTCTCTAAAAACAACAATAACAAAAAGCAATCAAAGATGACTAAGTTTTGCCCCTTTCCGGGGACATGTTGTGACATGCTGGGTGAGCAGCCAACTAAATCATACAGTGAATGTATTAGGTGTGTTTGTGTGTGGTAAGTAGAATGTTGAAGATGAGCAGATGACTATGTGTGCACTGTGCATGTGAAGAAATGGGGCTGCATGCCTGTTCTCTGCAGTTCCTCCCCGCTGCCGAGCCTGTTCTCTTCACTTACTGACTCCGTGCTTACCTTTAATACTTCTGCTTATAGCCTGCCCTTTTCCTCTATTCTCTAACTGCAGCCTAACTTCAAACTGGAAAGATAAAACTTTAGAGTGGTGGGAGATGGGTGTTATCTGTATGTGAGATGTACGTTCATGCAGAAAAAGATGTTAAGAAAATACTTCTGTTTTTAAAAGACAATTTCCTAAAGATCTCCTTTTGGGAAGCGCAATTATTGTGTTAAATCTATCAGGCCAGGAAAAGATTTAAGGGTTTAAAGTTAGTGGCAGTTGTCTGAAAAGATACAGTTAGTCTCATATTTTAATCCCTCCCATGTGCCCGAGCTCTTCCTACTTGCTCTGGTTCTGGGAATGTAATGAAGCTTATGAGATGTGCTTGATTCTCACAAACAACAAATTCTTCCCTGAAACCTAGCTCCAGTTCCACCAAATACAGTGTCTTAGCCGCTGAAGGGAGCCTGAAAGTATTGCTCCCACAAGGGCTAGAGCCCTAGACAATAACTGGAGTACCAGGACTCTAATCCACCTCAAAACCTCTCGCAGGTCCAAAGAATGCACCACTTCAAGGCTTCCTCAGATTGTCTCACTTGGAGGGTTTTCTCCTGTAAGCCAGTTTTTAAAAACCCTGAACTTCAAGAGGCCTGTTTCCCTCCCTCTGTCTTCTTGAGCTGAGGAATTAGATGCCGGAGAAAAGAACAAAAGGATACCGACTAGTTCCTCAGGTCTCAGGACGGATTGCCTACTTCTTACTCACCTTTCTCATTCTTTCTGAATGAGTTTGCCTTGTCCTTTTCCTAGACCGCAAACTATTAGAAATATTGTGGTAAAGGAGGTGAGACGGAGGCCACCTGCTCACGCATGGCGTGGCGCTGGTTCCCGCTCTGACAGTCTGCACAGTCTGTAAGAGCGTGGTCTAGGTGGAAGGTTCTCGGTATATGGATGGGCGCTTTGTGGTGGTATGTGGTTGGGGGCTGGGTGTGGTGTATGTAATGTTAGTGAGGATGTGCACACGTGTGTGGTGGCGGCTATGTACATGGGGGCCACAAGCTGCCATGGGTTGCTTTCCACCTTTATTTTTTTTTTTTTTGAGACATGCTCTCTCACAGAACCTGAAGCTCATTGAATAAGCAGCCTCTGTCCTCCCCCCTATCCTCGCTAAGCACTGGAGACACCACCAAACTCAGCCTTTACATGCTAAGGGGCCTAAACGCAGGCTCTGACGCTTGTACAGTGGGTGCATTACAACCGAGCTTTATCCCCTCTGATTCAGGGAGGTTCCAAGAACGAGAATACCCGTTAAAACAGAAAAAGTGAACAAATGATATGCCTGTCAGCTTGTAGAAGGTGCTCACGAATCAGCTACATTACTAGGACGCTAATTGCCCTGAATCATGTGTTTGTTAAGTTATTGTGTGAGGGACATTTGCCAGTGACATACAACCCTTAAGCTTTTCCACCCTCCCATATATGGAACTGGAATAGTACGTTAATGCCCAAACTGAAATTACACTTTTGAGGGCATTAGCAATCAGTTGTTATTGAATACACTTACTCATGTAAGAAAAGAAACATAACAATTGCACATCATCACTTCCAAATAGCCGAGTCTTCTGCTGCCGTTGCTTTCTGGAGAAGACAGACTATTACACAGCATTCCTGAATAATTTGTTGTTTGTATACAACAAATTCAGGGACTAAATTCCAGACTTTCTACTTATTAGCCACACAAATTATTCATTCGTTGCTCTACACCTTAATTTTCTCTCCAGGGCATGAGGATAATAGCTACATTCTTGGAGTCTCCAGGGATTTATGAACCACCACCGTGTGCCAAGCAAGTAGTAATGCTCAGAAAATGATGACGTGTCACCTGACCTGTGTATAACAGAGGAGGCCGTTGGGAGAATCAAGGGTGGCTTGGATGGTACATGAGTCAGCAACCCTCTTGAAATGTTGCCATCTAAGTTCTATTGAAAAGGATGGTTTTCACTAGGTCAGAAGCACATCCCTGCAATCCCAGAACTTCCCTGAGTTTAAGGCTATCTTGGGGTACTTAGTAAATTTCAGGCCAGACATGGATACATAGAAGACTTTCTAAAAAATGTGGGTTTTCCTCCCACAGCCATTTTACAATTTTAGTTTCAAATATGCAGGCAAGGTAAGACTTCCTGTGTGCTGTGTGCCCAATCAGGCTGTGCCATATGGAGGTGGGGGTCCTTCAGAGAAAAGGTAGATATCAATATCAATGAAAGGCACCAAGTCATAGAAATCAGAGTATGTGATGAAATTTGAGCGAAGAAAAATCTTCAGCAGATTAAAACTTCTTCAAAATGGATTTTCACAGAGTACTGTAAATGGATGCCACTTTTCAGGTTATATCAGAAAGAACTTTTTCCTGATTATTGTACCGTCTATATGCATTATGCACAGACCACGGCAGGAAGCACCACAAGCTAACCGAAACCACCATTAGGTCCACCAAAATCCGCATTCTTCACAGTCTCACACAAGATGTGTGGGGTAGGAGAATGGGAAAGGTAGCACACCAGGCCTGGAGACAGGGACAATCTTAATAAATCAGAATGGAACATGAAAATGTCAACTTAATCAAGCATTTAAATTTTATTAATCAAGCCTAATTTTTATGAGTGCAAATAATCACTGAAGCTGGACAAATTTGTTCTCGATTGCATCAGAAACATAATTTTAATATTTAATGGACTGGTGAATTTAAATGGAGAATTATCTTTATGAAACATGCTCTTCATAATTTGCCATTAAATGAGAAATAAAAAATCAACATAAATCTTACATAAAGGTTATTTAACTAAATGTTGGTCCTATAAATATTATGAATGCATTGTGCGCTAATTTAGCAGTCACATAGTACACTACATAAAGCAGAAAGGATAAGTGCACCAGGTAGGCCACAGCACACTAGCGGGCAAGGCCTGACTTATTGCAGGAAGCTCATGGTTATTACCAGGGAGTGTGACGTTCCTGAACGTTGTTTCCACTCAGGCTTTTGTGCTAAGTTTGGTCACTCACTGCACATATTCTTTCCAATCCAAATGTAGATCCAAGCCCACTAGGGCTTTCTTTTGTGAAGATGATTTTTTTATACAAAAAAATTAAAATGTTTTATCATTACTTATATAAAAATAAAAAAACTAAGGACTGAAGTTACAGGACTGTTATTTTTACATCAACATGCTTCATTTTTAAAGTTGAATATTCTACATAATGTTCTTAGATTCTAGAACATTCTGCATGGAAATTATAAAAGGGAAGAACTCAGTCTCTGAATCTTCTCCTGAACACAACCCATCCCACCTGCTCCATCAATGATTCAGCATGTTGCTTAAATAGATACTCTCAGAAGAGTTCAGTCAATCCAGAACTTTGGCAATATTAGGCCCTAAGAGAAACACTTTATTTACAAGTGTTTTTCTTATGACACTCAAATGTTTCAAATGTGTAGTATTTATCGATGATACTGTGTGCTAAATTATGCATTTGCTTAAAATAGAAATAGCCCAGTGTAGCTTCAGTGTTCCCAAGCATACCTGATGGAGTTAGAGAAGGGACTTCTGTGGGAAGCTGGTAAGACTGCACTGTGACAGGGGACTTGCAAGCCCCTCTTCCTGCACTGTAGAACTGTCAAACAAATATCCCAAAGGAGCATGCACGCTACTGCACAGAGGCAGAGAAATTATTCAGGTTGTTTTCAAATCCAAAAAATTCAGATTAGGCCTTTCTTGTTAAAACGGTATGGTTGAGGAATGAAGCATTGGATTTTAACATAAAGGTTTAAGAAAATGATTTTTTATTATGAACTCTTTATTTTTATGAACAAAGTATTTTGCTTCAAAACTACTGTTCTATTGGACAGATTAATAATGAGTCCACTTTTAATTTTACTTGAAAACCACATTAAATAATTCAAAATGTTTAACTTTTTATATGCCTTACTGTAATTTGGCAAATAATAATACTTTCAAGAAAATCTCGTTTTAATAGTGTGTTACAGGTCACCCTATAATCCTGTTCAGTGGAATTAACACACAACATCCTAAAGACACCTGTTTTTTGTTTTGGTTTTTTTTTTTTTTTTTTTTTGGCAAGCAAAAAATACAATACATTGTGAGTCCTTTAGATGGAGACATAGTTCAAATAAACATAAGAATTCTCACAGTGCTTTGTGTAAGAATGAACATTTAAGAAACCAAGAAGGAAATATGAAGAGTAATTCGTTTAGGATGCTTATGTTGAATATAGAATTTGTATTTGTTCTTGTTTAGCCTTTTTGTGGAACGGTATCTCTGATATTAAAGTTAAACCGACACTTAAGAAAATGAAAGGGCACATCCTTTTGGACAGTCAAGTAAATTTACTGTCCTTATGCCTTCCAGCAAAGCATATTATACTGCAAATAAGAATACTGCTGATGACGCAGCAGACAGGCTGTACATAATCAGTGGCGTGAATCAAGAGTCATCTGATAGCCACATCAAAGCCATACTTCCTGTTAAGAACCAGGCTAAATTATAACATGGCACTCCCCAAAACGAGCTACAGAAATGCATTCTCCATGAAATAATTGTCTTTGAGTCTCTGTAAAAAATCAGGAAGTCTTTTAGCAATGAGTGCTAATGCTTTTCTTTCTAGTCTGCCTTCTTTTGTATTGCAATGCATTCAGCTTCACTGACAACCTATAACACTAATTGTTATTACATCTAGTGCCCCGGTTATCTTGATGACTACTGTAGCTGAAATACTTCAAGGTCAAATTCTTAATAATGTGGCTCAAACTAGGAAGCCATCATACATCCATTTGTTTTGAGAAGTACCGTGTATTCCAGACCCGCTTATGAGCCTTATTTTTAAATTATTTTTATTTTTATTAATTACAGTTTATTCACTTTGTATCCCCCTGTACCTTCTTCCCTCCTCCCCTCCCAATCCCTCCCTCTTCCCCACCAGTGTCCCTCTCACAGTCCACTGATAAGAGAGGTCCTCCTCCCCTTCCCTCTGACCTTAGTCTATCAGGTCTCATCAGGAGTAAGCCTTATTATCTTTACAAACAAGTAATAAATTATATATGTAGTTTACTTGTTACATTGATTCTGTAAATGTTTCTCCTCAGATTTTTTTGGAGGAAGCAGGGGTCCAATAGTAAAAGATAGTCTTCTGACGACAACTATAATGATCTTTTTGATGACAGAAGTCTTCAACCACAATCATTTAAGTGATTATATGCATTTTCTCAATCCCTAGACATCCCATGATTTCCTATTGCACTCTCCCTGGGTAAATCCATTGACACAGAAATGCATGCTCAGCTGGATTTTTGCATTTATTTGATCTAAACAAAATCCAGGCCATGGTGAAACATTCTCCTGTCCCCTAGTATGTCACTCTCTGCGATAGAAATGGGCACATGTCCTGTGATATGTCCAAAGACAGGCATCTGTACCCACTGGGCACTTCAAATATGAAGTTAAACATAAAACTCCTGACAAGCTTATTATTTAATATTTAACATTACGATTGTGCATGTGGCCAACAGTAATTTCTTTAAACGAGTTCTGCGAATATATACTGTTGGAGTCAAAACATTTAAATTGCACAACTATTGTTTCTGAGCCTAAAAAACCCACACATTTAGTTCAAAGATCATCTTTTTTTAAAGATTTTTTTATGTACATGAGTGATCTATCTGCATGTATATCTGTGTGCCAGAGGAGGACATCAGATCACGTTACAGATGGTTGTGAGCCACCATGTGGTTGCTGGTTGCTGGGGATTGAACTCAGGATCTCTGGAAGAGCAGCCAGTGCTCTTAACCGCTGAGCCATCTCTCCAGCCCCAAAGGTGATCTTTGAGGATACATAAACACACACACACACACACACTGTTTCCTGTCAGTACGGACTCTGGGCAGTTCAGGGCTTGATGTGTGTAGTGCTAATAAGGTTAACATCAGCCAGTTTCTGTGAAAACAGTTTTAAACAAGGAGAAAACATTACTACTAAGAAAAATCATATGCATGTCTTCATAATTTTCAAGGACCTTTAAGTGTCCTCTTGCTACATTAGGTGTGTATGCACTGACCCTAAGTTGGAATTACACGTGCCATTACTACCTGCCAGCCCTTGGTGATTTTAATAATGGAGTTAAGTGAGCCCGCTGCTTTCTAGCCTTTCTCTGTGTGCTTCAGCACCACCTCAGCCCCTCTCTTGATCATTGCTGGAGTAACTCTACATGTGCTTTCATTCATATTACCAGGATCCTTAACAATTCAGCTAGATGATGAAACTTTCTTTTCTTGCAATTTATAAATTGTTCCACTCCATTTGGCTACAAGAAAGCTTACACTGTTTAAAGAACTCTCAACTATTTAAGACGTATAGATGCTATAGATACAACTTGGTTCCCTTTTGAAAAGATTTTTTTTTTTTACAAACAGCCACAGATTAAATTTTATATGCTAATGACAAATGTTCAGCAAATATTGAATATGGAGGAGGAAATATTATCCCTTTAAAAATAATGGTATCTACTTGTGCTTTGTCTGTAACATAACTGGCACACCATGTTTGAGGTTGCCTGTGTGTTTTGAAATGTCATCTTTATTAGTCTTACATTCAAGGAAGAGTACCAAGAATCAGTTCTCTCCAGACCCTCCTCCAGTGTGTGACATACAAGCCTGTGACAGGCGATGTTACAGAAGGTCGTGGCACTTTTGACTGCTCACATTACATCTTTCTGATTTCCCTCGTGCCCTTCCTTTGTTTGATTAATACTACTTGCTTTCAAGCAAGGTATCAGAAAGCATAATTTGGAAAAAGGAATTCTAGAACCTATCTTAGAGACTCCTCTTTAAGAAAAAAGGGAAAATTCAACCTAGTGAATGTATCTTTTCTAACAAATGTGTTTACTTTTTCCCAATCTTTTGCCTTTTTCCCCTAGAGGAAATTCTCTCTGTCTCTCTGTCTCTGTCTCTGTCTCTCTCTCTCTCTCTCTCTCTCTCTCTCTCTCTCTCTCTTCAACTTAGGTATAGAGTGGTGGTTAAATTATTGCTGACAAATTTTGGACTACTGGGCTTTGAATACTAATAAAAGAACTACATAACACTTACTTGCTTTTCTTTGAAGAGGACAGAGATGGAATTGAAGTCAATGACTCTTGTTTTCTATTCATTTTCCTTAGTTAAGTGTTAAAACTACAGCACTCTTTTTAAATAGCAGGAGTTGTTTGAGGCCTCTGGGAAAGCTGCAGTTTTTTGCAGTCATTCGTTAAATGAACTTCAGTAGTACACCGTTTGTTGGTTGGTTGGTTGGTTGGTTGGTTGGTTGGTTGGTTGGTTGGTTGGTTGGTTGGTTG
>NW_026587759.1:2056395-2071925 GCF_907164565.1 Psammomys obesus
TTGGTTGGTTGGTTGGTTGGTTGGTTGGTTGGTTGGTTGGTTGGTTGATTGGTTGGTTGGTTTAGCTCATCTTGCAGTTTCTGTGCTCATTAATTTAGCTGGAGTGTGCCTTACAGCCCAGCCCAGCTCATAAGCTCTACACAGCCTCAGAGCTGTCCATTTCGCTGAGTCATTAATGCCTGAAGATCAGCCATGAATCTATCATCAACTTAAATCTTTATCTACACCTCTACTATCCACAATGTGTGTTTTTTAGTGTCAGTAACAACATAAAAGAGAATTTTACTTCATTCAGAATACAGAAAAAGGGATATAATTTAATTTCCAAAGTTCATGTTAAAGATACAGTTGACATTTTGTTTTTAGTATTAGCTAACATTTTTGAGAACTTATTTTGATACAGGAATTGTGCTAGAACCTTACATACATAATCTCACTGGGTCCTTAATCTGCACTGTGGGATAGGGTAGATATTACCACTGTTTTCCACAGCATTTTAAGCCTCACCTGAGCATGTCTGAGACACATTCTGGAGTGCTATATAGAAATCAATAGAAAGCCCTAATCTGTCTTGTAAATATCGAGTGCAAATGCCAGTGGTGTAACATTCAAAAGGCAACAGAGAAGGGAAGGCCTTGGTAGCACACAGCACAGAGGCTTCTCACAACACGACACCCTTCTGCCAAAAGTGGGAGCGAATGGTTGTTTAGGGGAGATCTGGCTGCACATTTGTAGAGTAATTGGATGTAGCCAATTACCCACATGGGCAGGGGAATAACAGTTTGAGTTTTACAGAAGAAGGGTCGATTCCATAGACCTCTTTGAGTCATTCTTTTTTTTTTCTTTTTAAAATTAATTTATTTTTAACTAATTACAGAGTTAATAAAATGTAACTAATAATACAAAAAATAAAATTAAATTTAAAAAAGAGACAGAAAAAAAAGAAGTTAAAAAAGCAACAAATCAAGTAATCCAATTTAAAAATGGGGTACAGAGCTAAACAGAATTCTCAGTAGAGGAATAGCAAATGGCCGAGTCATTCTTGAGCACAGTAGCAGTTGTAAACTGTATAAGCTGGCTTGTCTCAGCGTTCAGTCATATAGTGAATCCTGGATCTTTACAGTTAGACGCAGTTGGGTGCCATCTCCAAGCAACTCTTTGAAAGCTTGTTGATCATTTGCCTTTATTCATCACTGCATAGACCCAAATCTTTCCAAGGGAGCTAGGTCAGCTCTGTGAAGGAAAAGGTAGACGCTACACCACCGAGTTCGTCCAGTCATTTGAAAACCCAGAGCCAGGCGCAGTGACGCTCACGCTCACGTGTAATCTCAGTGTTCGAGAGGGGAGGCGGGAGAGGTGACAGAGCAACACAAAAACCAGCAAAGGGGCGTGACAGCCAGGTGATCGATTCGTCTGTTTACCCAACCAGAAATATTTCTTGAGCAACTACTATGTAGTTTGCAATATGCGAACCATAGTCTGTCACATTTGCCTTCTGGGAGGGAGGGGTGGTGACGAGTGCATTGGGGTAAGCACAGGAGTCATTGCTTCTGGCGCTCGAGTATAGAATATTGCACGACTAAGCAACCACTCTAGACCCGACAGTACATTTTAATCGTTACTAGCTTCAAAATTGTGTGACTTTTCTTCTCATATTTTATATGACTCTGCATGGCCAACTTTAGCAAAAAAAAAAAAAGAAAGAAAGAAAGAAAGAAAGAAAGAAAGAAAGAAAGAAAGAAAGAAAGAAAGAAAGAAAGAAAAGATATTTAAATCTAAAGTTTTATAAGACATTTTTTATTTGTGTTATAAAGTCATTTTTTTAAAACTCTCATGAGGGCCAGTGACTTCTTTTGATGAAACCTAATCTGTATCACAAATAATCCGGTTTGAATGTCCTACCATGCATCACCACAATCGTCATCATTGTGTCCATATTTATAATGTGAATGCTTTAGGCTGGAGAAAACTAAAAGTCTACATGAAGGCTTATCTGATGATAACCCCTACTTGGGTTCTACAGGGTTGATGTGAACGCACATGGAGTCTCTCTGTGTTTACTCATCTTTGTCTTCACACTTTGCCTATACTGCGGGCCAGGGCTCTATGACACTTACTCATGAGCTGTCTGAGTTAAAAGAGGATAAGGAATGCAGATTCACTGTGGAGACTGGACTGGCCCCATGCCCCCAGCAGTGGTCCTTCTCAACAAGCAATAGTGCGCTGCTGGGTCCTTCTGAGGTGCTCACTGTTCAAGAGGAAGGCCACGAATCCTACTTTTTAACAAGAGATGTAAAGTATAACATTAAAGAGGAACAGTTCTGTGGGTTTTCAGATGTGTTTGGTTATACTTTGGTTCATGAGAACTGGAAGTTTGTGTTTGGGTTATTCATTAAGGTTAATAAGGCTTCTAGCAGGCTTGAGGAAATCACTGGCAAAACTGACATAGATCTCAGTTCACAGAGTTCAGCAGCACAGTCCTGACTATTGACATTTTCACCCAGACCTATTTCTGTTTGTATCAAAAAGTCATTCAAAAGAAGAACTTGGTGCTGACATCATCAAAAGCTTGGTGAGAGAGGTTTCAAAGTACTGTGTTGATAGCTGTGTTTAAAGTAGCTCTATTTAGAGATATTCAGCCTCTATTAGAAAAAAAGGCAGCATAAGAATTAGAAATGATATAGAATATACATTCCATATAATTTAGTCCTCTGAGGCTTACCTGAAAAATATCTCCAAGGAGTTTTCTATTTTTGGTTTCTACAGAGTACACACACATGTGCGTGTTATTGTAGGTAAAATATTTATTTAAAATGTGAAATTCAGATTTGTTTGTTTGTTAAATCAGAGATTCACTCTGTAACCCAGGCTGGCCTGGAAATCACTATGTCGCCTTACAGCCCCCAAACCTTCCATAGGCCATCTGCCTCATGAAGCCACATTATCATGCCCACCATTATATATTGTCCAAAGGAAATAAGAATTGTCAAATCCAAAATAAATCACCTCCCCCTGATGAGGGGGGAGCAGCCTTACCAGGCCACAGAAGATGACAATGCAGCCACTCCTGATGAGATCTGATAGACTAAGATCAGAAGGAAGGAGAGGAGGACCTCCCCTATCAGTGGACTTGGGGAGGGGCATGCGTGAAGGGGCATGCATGGGTGGGAAGGTGGGATCAGGAGGAGATGAGGGAGGGGCTTATGGGGGATAGAAAGTGAATAAAGTGCAATTAATAAAAATAAAAATAGAAGATCTATGAGGAACACAATGAGGGGTTATATGATTCTTTGTTTTCTTGTGTCTGCTTAAATAAAGATAAGGCCATTTGAAAAAAAAAAAAAAGTATGACTACTGGGGCCAGAGAGATCTCTCAGAGGCCAAGAGCACTGACTGTTTTTCCAGAGAACCCAGATTTGGTTCCCAGCACCTACGAGGCAGCAAAAAACCATCTACAACTCCAGTTCCAGGGGATCTGAAGTCCTCTTCTTGCCTCCAAGGGCATCAGGCATACAGTAGATAAACATATATGCAGGCCAAACATCCAAACACAAAAAATAAAATAAAAATATTTATGAAAGTATGCATACTTACCAATGTAAGTTATATTTATTATTTATACTTAGTTACTAATTTTAATATATATTCATGATTTTTGCATAAAAATCACAAAAAATTTAAAGGGAATATTTCAGGTCAAATCAAAAAGTAGGATTCAGAGCAAATCAATCAAAACTTGATTTTATTCATAAGAATTAAAATTCAAGCCATTAAAGACATTCATTGTTAGTTTTATGCCACAGACCACCAGTGTGAATCAATTAACAGAGATAAGTTTTTATCTTATAGTTGGGCAAAAAGGAAATTAGAAATGGAAGAGCTGTTTCATGCTTCGTTATCCAGCTCTGTGTTTAAAATGCCTGATTGAAACAGGCAGCAGCAGAGCTAGAGAGGAGATTCATGATTTCCAGCAACCAGCAAATGCATGTTAGTTTACCAAACATTTCACAGGAATAGGCTTGTCCTCCCCAAGCTCCTGTTCCCTGGCGTTAGTCAATTAAAGGCTGAGCACTTTCATCATCTTTGTCTCTAGAAGCTGCTGCTCTCAGAGCATGTGTTTCAAATGTTAATAAAGTTTTCATTTCCAAAGGGTTCAAAATGACAGAACAAAATTCTCTCCTCTAAGAGCAGAAAAACAACGTGTGTTTCTGTCTGCAGGTAGTGGAGGACATGCTAGAGGACGAGGAGGAAGAAGATGACAAAGATGACAAGGTAATTATCTTTCCCAGCGCTGGGTACCTGGGGCTGGGAGATGCAGACATGACACTGTTTTCACAGACTGTTAAAAAAAGGAGTTGAAGTGTTTTGAGTCCAGAAAATTGGACAGTGCTGTTTATCATCCTAACAATGCCACTGCGTGCAGCAAAGAGGAAGAGACGGCTATAAATCCTCTCTGCTTTTGTCCAGAGCTGGGTCAAATATTTTTCTGCCAGGAGAAAAAAAAAAAAAAATCAGCTTGTCTGGAACATGATAGCTATTGTGAAGATAACAGCAGTGACAACTGTTTTTGAAGGGCAAAAATTTGTACTATCTTGAATGTTACAAATCAGCCTATGGTTTAAGGAGAAGGAGGCAAGTGTGAAAAAATAGTAGCCTGCATGAGTTGGGCACAGGTAATGTCATCTATAATTTTCGAAGAATTGCTCAGCAAAGGAATATGTGTATGACATGCTTGGGTGGGCATTTAAACAGCCTTGGGCTCACTGCCCTTGCCAAGATCTGTAATGGTCTATGCCTCCACCATCAGGAAAGACCTTTGGAGAGACTTGCATTGCATTTGCGAGTCGGCTGGGAATGGGGACCACTTAAAAAGCAAGGAATTTCTAGTTATCTGGGTTGGTGGCTCCCTGGGGAGAGGGAAGAACTAACAGTCCCACCGTCACCACAGCAGCGGTTGGGGTTAGGAGAACAGCTCTTTCCAGCAAACGGGATAGGAACTCTTGACACTGGGATCACTGGGCGTTTGTAGACTTAAAGCTTGATAGATCTTAAGATGAGACCAGGAGGCAAGGGAGAAAATAGGAACTCCTTCCACATTATTCGGTATGCAAACCAGTTTGATCTCCACCCAAAACTGAGTACTGTTATGGTAAAGCAAGGATGTTTTTGAAGGAAGAAAACAGTATGTCTCAATCTATGCCCTTGACCTTTGAGTCCAGAAAAAACGTACAGTTTTACTCTAGTATAAGAATTTGTTTTGGAAGCAAGCATTGGAAATGTCAAAAGGGAAAAAAGTCACACTGAATGCTTCACCTCACAAATGATCTTTGTTTCCTGACTAATATTCGATGCTTGCACTTCAATGAAACAAATATGCTCTCTCCCTCCTTCTCATGCTCTTCAAATGCCTTTAAACTGATAGAGCTTTTATGTTATATTTTTCTCCTGTACTTCAGTCATTAGCATCATGATCAAAAACAAGCTACCAAAATCTCTTGTCTGCAAACACACACACAGCGCACACACACACACATATACACACACATTTTTAAAGTTAAATCATATGAACACACACCCCTGGCAATAAATGGTCTGATTTATTGTTAAGGTCAGTTGTAGAGCTGTGGAGAGCCTGTACTTTAACTCAATATGCCAGCTCTGAATCATCACTTCTCTGCTGATAAAGACTGAGCTGCCATCCATTTATGGCCATTCCCTCTTGCTTGTTGCTGCTTTGTTATTAAAGCCACTATAAAGACCCATCCCAGCAGCAGGCGTTTCCCT
Source organism: Psammomys obesus (assembly GCF_907164565.1). NCBI lineage: Eukaryota > Metazoa > Chordata > Mammalia > Rodentia > Muridae > Psammomys > Psammomys obesus. The sequence goes on from NW_026587759.1 coordinate 2,062,180, forward strand.
AGAAATGCTAATAAATAGAAACCTCAGTGAAGTCAACTACTTCACGTCTCTCTGCTGAAGTCAACCTATGTATTGTTGGCCAGTGTGTTGGTATTGTTGTCTCTCCCTTTTCTTGTTCATTTTTAATAAAGAAGATCTTAGGGGTAGGCAACAAACAGACATCCCAGGTTAAGCAGCTCAACGAAACACAGATGTCGATTGAACACATCTGGGTGGAAGTACCAACTCTCAAGAGCTGTATATATGTGAACTAGAGGTTGCCTGTCTGAAATTGACACCCTGGTTCTAACACGTTTTCAGATCTAGTTACCAAAGTAGACTGAGCATGAGGGCTTCAATTACTGTGTGAGTTCAGCTGGCTTTTTCTGTAGCTGAGATGGGCAAGAAGAGTGCTTTCACTGTGAGCTGTAGTTCATAACCCAGCCCTTTATTTGACGGATACATAATGGTGAGGTCCTTTCCCATTTCGACCATACGGAAATTGATAACATGAACATAGTGTCTGAACCTAAAAGAAAATCTCAAGTGTAGTAATTTGCAATAGACTTTTAAGCTCTCTTAGACAAGGCATCTTGAAATATAAAGCCTTTGTTATGAGAAAAGTAGAAATAAGAAGGATTCTACAAGCTTCCATGAGCCAGATACCGTCCCCTGGCTTTGACAGAGCATACATTGTCTTAGTGATCCTTGTGTCTGAATGGGAGAAGAGTCATTTCCTATTTTAAACTTTTCGTTGTTTCCTCCATTTAAAGTTTGTGTGTAGAGTCACGCATAATGGAATTTCATGAGAAAGCAAATGTGGTTTTCACTGTGCGAACAGCTACTGACCTCTAACTCTCATTATCTCTGTTTTCTCATGTGGTACAATAGCGGGTCAGGTCAGTGGGTCCTCTTATAGGATAAAAGTAAAGAAGATTAATAAATGTGCCAAAGCCTCACTTTAATTGAACCTGAAGCATATGTTGCAAGTATGTAAAATATGTCCCAGATGTTTCACCAGGGCCAGTGTCTTGCTCTCCCTGATTACCACAAGGCAGCTATTAGTCCTATAACCTTTGGACTTGGGGGTAAATGGGGTATTGCATGGCACGGAGTGTGAGCACCTGTTTCCCATCCAGCAGAGACCCCTGGCAGGCTTTGCCTAAGTCCAGGCACATGTTTTCACTTAGTGGATTGCTGGGTGATTATGAAAAGTGTCTTTCTTTAGAGCAGCGCTGATGTTAGTCACTCACAATGAAAGGGCAAGTCGCTGGCTACTTGACAAAAATCCCGTGGACACACGCCGTAGTCCTTCGTTCCGTTTGAGTGTGTAGAACCCTCAGCACAATTACATATGGAGAAAAGACATAGGTAGAAGAAGTTGAAATCCATGAAGATACATTATGTGAAGTGACGTATAATTACTTCACAGTATAATCACTCACATCACAGCTTTGCGATGGCTTTCGTACCTGGTAAGATATTGGTAAAAGCTCGATTGTAGTGAGTCTGGAGGACCAAGTTTTGAAGCTTTCGCAGATCATGGCCTTTTAAATTTTTGTTGTTGTTGTACTCGCTTTTCGTTAAAAAGTTCATCCTTATTCAGCTGAGAATTATGGTCAAGGACTTACCCTTCGTTCTAAAACCAATTGTACACATTTGCTCAAATCTAAATTTAACTGGCCTCTCTCTTAATGCAATTCCAGGGTTTTCACACATGCAGAAAACATTGCTTTTATATGGTCATCCTTGCATGTGACTCACTGCCTTCTAATATTTTCACTTACCTGCATAGTGTCAGAACATGGCTAAGCTGTGCTAGGGACAGCATTATTTTCTGAATTAGCCATGAGACATCCTAGAGTTCTTTTTTCAGTAGATCATTTTTCAACCCTCAACCGCAAAGCTCCAATCTGATATGTTTTTTAAAGCAACACCAATCTTTTCTCTAATAGACTATAAGCAAAATAAAGTTTAACTAAATTCCCTAGGCAGTGTTATCAACAAGCATATAATAGTGTTCACACCACATCATATGCAATCAAACAGTGGCCAATCTGCATAACCTAGACATCTAATTAACTGGGGTCAATCCTCTTTTGTACTTTAAAAAGTTCCAGCCTGCTTTCCACAGAGCACCCTCACTGCTAATAAGATCCAGCTGCAGCATTGGGAAGCAGAAGTCAGAATGCTGGGTTCCCGCAGGAAAAGCATGAATTCAAATGCATTACATTCTAGTAATGTTTATTGATAAAAGATATGAAAGCGTTCAGGCATTTATGCTTACACAGCTTCTCCTTTCTTCAGCTGTTATGTCAAGGTTACTTGTTTCCAGATAGCTAGATGCAATGAATGAAACGTATTTGAGTTACTTCAAAATATACAGATTGTTGCTTTAATTCTTGAAATCTTTATCTTCTGGTTTGATTCTCCAACCCAAACATGTGTATGCTGTACCCAAGATTCATGCATCTCTGCATCACAAACCAGCAGTGAGGAAGGAAAGAAAGAGATAGTTCTAAGTGATATGAGAAAAGATTTTAATCTGACAAAATTGCATTTCCAGTTACATTCAGTGAAATAACTGCATGGTGGGGAAACCAATCGAGGCTGTAGAGAAAAGCAGAATGAGAGGAGACAAGAAAATTCTTTAAAAAAAAAATCCTAAATCACATTCAACCGGGATACATTTTATTCCTTTATTCATTTCCTTTGTCTGTTTAACAAAGTACCACAAACTTAAAAGCATAAAACAAGTTGCTGTTGTGTTCAGTAGATCAGAAATCCAGGCATAGATAACTGGGTTCTCTGATCACAGTCTGACTCCTAGGGACCAGACAGACTGAGTTATCATCTGCAGGATTTAGGAAACAATCCAGTTCTTAACAGCTGTAGAACTGAAATCCTCCCTTTCTTGTTTCATCTTTCTGTTCCTACTGACCCAGCTGTCTTTAAATGCATCAGTGGAAAATCTCCCTTGGTTTCCCCACCCTCCAGACCTATTTAAGGGCTCAGGTGGTTATAACAGGTCCACCAAAGATAATTTCCTGGTTTTCTGTTTGGTTGGTTGGTTTTGGTTTGGTTTGTCCGGGGGTGGGTGGGGGGGGAGTGTTTGTTTGAGGGGTTTGCGGTTTTGTTTGTTTTGGATTTTTGAGACAGTGTTTCTCTGTGTGGCCTAGTTTGTCCTATACTCACTTTGTAGACCAGACTGGCCTCAAACTCAGCAATCCACCTGCCTCTACCTCCCTTAGTGCTGGGATTACAGGCCTGTGCCACCACAGCCAGCTAATTTCCATGATAAAGAAAACTATATCATGAAATGTGACTTAATCGTGGGAATAACTATTTCATCATCCTCTTAAACCTTCCCCTCTCCCCCTCCCCCAACACACACACACACACACACACACACACACACACACACGCAAGAAGCAGGGATTAAACTTCATATAGAGACGAGAAGGAGACAACTGTGGCTTCAGTCTTAGACTTTCAGCTCCGGCAGCTGCATAGACCTGCCATGGTCTATAGTGAAAGTAGAACAATCTTTGTGTTCACTACGTCTCCTGCCAGAGTGGGCTGCAGCTGTCATGCAGTAATAAACGAGGGGAACTATCAGCCTACACAGCCTAGACCTGCTCTTGCAAAGATTAGAGAGATATAAAATATTACAGAATATGTATTCATAGTAAAAGTAGGGCACAATATGTCCTACTTGCTGGTTACCAAATTCTGTTTGAGAAAGGGGTGATTGGGCAGGTAGAAGGCTTCTTTCTTGTGGGCCACTTCTTTCTCCTTCTCTTCTCCATCCAAGAAGGCAAGAATAAAAATGGCAAAATGTAGGGAAGGCTCCTTTGGTCTTTGGGGGGAATTTTGGGACTATCACCCCACTGGGCTGATGGCCTCAAATCCTTAAGTTTCTACTTCATCTAGAACCATAATGACATTAACGCTTGAGGATAACTAAGAAATAATCTAGTTCAATCACCTTGTTTCACAATCCTAATACTAGGGACCTAGGCCATAGCTCTGGTATAGTGCTTACCTAGTGTTCAAAAGTTTCCAGGCTTAACTCCAGCATTATGAAACAATTAAGACTAACGAGAAAAACTGGACTCAGCCAAGCGTAAATGAGTGGCACCAGTGATACAGAAAGAAAATAGTGGAGTCAGCATTTACTCACGCACAGGCTGTTGCTGCTTCACTCCAGCGCTGGCATTCTCCCCTGCTTGACAACCAGGCTTTCTCGGGGACGAGACAGGATTAAAGTCCCATTGCAGACTACCTAGAGTCCATCCGTTAGTATGAACGTAGGACAATGAGGGGCATACCACCACAGCTTGAGGCTATGTGGTTTGAGATTTCGTCTTCATGCTGTATAACCAGCTCTTTCCCTCTGCGCTGGCACAGCTGGTAGGGTGAGGTGAGGGGCAGAGTACGCCAACAAAACATGTGTGTTGTGTCTTAATCCCTGAAAACTACGTATATGTTGTACTACATAGCAAAAGGGGATCGTTATGACAGATGACATGGCTGCTGAGCACTGTACCTTAAAGGAGAGAGGTTATCATGGTGTATTTACATGGACCCCGCATAACCCCAAGTGCCCTTAAAAGCAGAAGAGGCCAGCAGAGCAGTTGGTGGGTCGCAGCAATGTAGACAGCTGTGGCCAAGCTCACGGCTCAAGGCCTTCACAGCAAGAAGAAAAAGCTGCTGAAACAGCTGGAGCATCGGAGGGCTGAGGTCCCCCAGCTGTGTGACAGGTGGCATGGCATCCAAGCGCTCCTAAAGCCAAGCTGTCTGCCAGCCTCTGTTCTCAGCCCCTGAGCAGACTTGAAAGCCTCAGTGTATTTCACAGGGGCAAGAAGTACAAGCTCTGGATCTACAACTAAACATAGTATGCTACTATGGGGCAGGGTGGGGCAGCAGGAGACTGTGGCCCAACAAACACCTGGACAGAACCAAGCGCTTCCCACTGGGAAATTAGTGACCAAGCCCCGAGCATTGAATCAATAACTAACCGCGGCAGAGTGGCACTCCTGTGGCTGCCGTTCCAAGTGGAGAAGGAAACCAGGAGCCAAGAAAATGTAGGCAGTCTTAGAAGCAGCAGTGAGGAAGTAAAAGGATCCCCCTCCCCGCCCCCAGAGCCTTGCCCACATCTTAATTTTTGCCCCATGACAGCCATTTTGGACTTTTGCACTACAGAACTGTAAGGCAACAAATTTGTTTTCAGCTACTAAGTTATGATAATACATTATGGCAGCTAGTACAGCTACCTCCAACTGTTTTCTCTACTTCAGTAAGAATGCTATATTGTAAAGCAGCAAATGCAAGTCTCTAGTTTTTCTTTATTGACTTGGTCAATGAGACCATTCAGTTCCTCATTCAATATGGAAATGAGAAAGAGAATATAAAAGACACCATTTTTAATCAAATTGCCTTGAGTTTTATTTCAGAAAAAAATTCCCAAATGACAGTGAGTTATTATATGTATGTACACACACACACACACACACACACACACACACACACACACACTACTGCATGCTCCCTGCATGCTTAGGACTTTAGAGAATAAACTGGCAAACGAATAACAGATTTTTTTCATTTTGTCTTCATTTTTGAGAATTTCATACCTGTATAGCCACAGCTCAATCCTTCCTCTCCAATGCCATCCATATTTTCAGAACATCCCCTTCCCAACTTGATGCCTGCTTTTTTGTGACCCACTGAGAACAGTCGGTGCTGCTCATATGCACATAAGTGTGGAGCATGGGAAGACACCAGGGACTGCATCCTCCGAAAATGACAATCATCCACCCCAGCAGCCACCCAAACTGCTACCAGCTCCCTTTTCTAACAGGATTTCCCTCCTGAAGGTCATCCCATCCCTATAGTAACTTCTCCTAGAGCAGTGGGCAATACATGTTTAGGTAACAAGTCCCTTGAGAATATTAAGAATATTCTCTAGAAAAGAAAAAAAAAAACATGAGAGAAACATCACATCTTTTTTAAAAGATGGAAATAGTATTGTTTTACAGAAACTATAAAATTTTCTCATAGAACTCAGTGGCTGGCTCTTTGATCAACTCCCCCTGAGGGGGAACAGCCTTACCAGGCCATAAAGACTATACAGCCAGTTATGATGAGACCTGATAAGCTAGGGTCAGATGGAAGGGGAGGAGGACCTCCCCTATCAATGGACTAGGGGAGGGGCATGGGAGGAGGGAGGGAGGGAGGGCAGGATTGGGAGGGGACGAGGGAGGGGACTCCAGCTGGGATACAAAGTGAGTAAATTATAATAAATTTAAAAATAAATTCTCATAGAGATCTGTCTCCTGTTCTCACCAATGTCCTCTTAACATTAGTGTCTATTACTTAGATACATAAGGAAATGCAAGTTTTAAAGTAAAATTATATTTAATTATATTCAGTTCAGGTTACCACCAAAAGTCTGCTGCTTATTGTGGTTTTCTTGCCATAGCATTCACTTTAACTGTGGTCTTTTCAGGTTTCTGACAGTAAGTTCTAGGAACATTGCTTTGACAAAAGAAAATAATGACAAACAAATGGGAGCTTCAGGGTGTTAGTCTGTGGAAATTAAGAACAGTTAGACTTCCTGGAATTTGCAAAAATGCAGTGGAATTCATATTGTGTTCAATATTGTAACCCTCTGAAAGGAATCGTCACTGTTTCATTATTTCTTAAAAGGATTGGGTGGGTGGGGTTAGGTCGTGGGAGGTGGAATTGGCCACCCAGTAGTTCCCTGGTGATCTCAAGGCTGGGCTCTCATGTGTGAACACGTTGGCAAGCTGACCACGCCTTGTCCAGGTTTGCTGATGCACCTCCCCAGAACTGTGGTATGTACATAGTTATCTGGCCATGACGTTTTATCCTAGAGTGGCAAGTGTCAGGTAGGTTAGAAGAATTAAAGTGAAAATTTTGCCTAAAAAAATTGGTAAGAATACCCATACAGTAAACCATGAACGGAGCTCTTTCCAGTCTGTGATAGTTAGATTTCTTCTGCCTCAGAAAAGCAGAACTTTCATTTGAAGGCCAATCAAATACTTTAAGGCAGGTCCTTGGGAAAGCTAGCTAACTTCTGTATTGCAGCAATGAACTTCCTCTTCCACTCCTATTTCTTGACAAAAAATTTCTCAAAATAGCAGTGTGTCAGCCCTGGCTCTCAGAAGGTTGACAATGTACAGAGACACAGACAGGATTTTTTGGGATTGCTGGCAGAGTCGTTGACACCGGCTGACACCACTGCATGCTGAGATGAGAAGAGCGTCTCCTCACCAGAGCACAGAACCAGATGTGTTGCCAAGCTCGCAGATGCTCTGACTGAGCCCACGATGCCAAGGATTTTATTCTGCCTCAAAGTTTGTTTGGCAAAGAAATTCTCTACCTCATTAAAGACATTGACACTGCACATTCTAAAAAGAGTAAGAATTCTTCCTTGATGGTAAGAATGAGCCCTTAGGAGTTACCTATACAAGTACCTATACAAATGCAGACATCCATCGCCATGGTAACGTTCAAAAGGAACTATCGATGATATGTGAACTATTCATCAGTACTGAGGCCATTTGATGAGGTCATAACTTTTCAGAAATGAACAGCTGCACCAAAATATTTTAGTGAAGTCTAAGTTGTTTTCTTTGGGAATAGGGCTAATACATTAAAAAAAAAAAAAAAAGAGTCCAGTATTGGTCTCTGTTTGTGTACTTTTAAAAAATTCTTTATTTATGTTTCTTTTATCTTTTTCTCCCTATTCCATCCCAGTCCCTTCCAACACCCCAACACCAGGTAGGAGAGAGAAACAATTAGTGGGAGAAGGTGCACATTTCTCTTAGCTGCTTCCTGCTGGTCGGGGTTGTCTGGTTCCTTGGAGCCAGTCCAGTCCTTGTTTCAGGAGATCTCCAACTTCTTGTATCACAACAGCAACCAGGAGCAGCAAGGGGGAAGCAGGAGCAGCCTAGTTCTTTCTCTAAGCTTCCACACTCTCTGGGCTCTGACATTTATTCTCTCTCCAGAGTCCTCAGATTTAAACTATCTGCAGCTGGTAAAGAGCTCCTCTCAGAGCCCACATGAGGCAAATAGTCTGCTGCTATGGACCATCTGAATCAGTCCCACACCTGGGACCATAACGAAAACATGTTTCTATCCACAGAAGGTCTCTTTCTCAAGCATACCCAAAGCTAGGTAAAAGCCCAGTCTCTACAGATTGACTTGCCTGGTGTTGTGTCTCAGCTGCTGGAGTGCTTGCCTAATGTGTCGGAAGCTGCGGATTTGCTCTTTGGCACCTCACACAGAATTAATAAAATTAAAATGATAAAAAAGAACCTAGCATGGTGGCATAAGTCTGTAATCTCAGAAGTTCATAAGAGTCAGGAAGATTTGAGGATCAAGGTCACCCTCAGCTACATAGTATGCTGGGAGTCACCCTGCGCTACAGAAGACCTATCTGCAAAAAACAGGGGCTTGCTGTGTTGTTGTTTGTTTGTTTGTTTGTTTGTTTGAGACAGGGTTTCCTTGTGTAGCCCTGGCTATCCTGGAACTCTCTTAACTCCCAAAGGTCCACCGTCCTCTGCCTCGTGACTGTTGGGATTATAGGTGCATTCCGCCACGCCTGGCAGTTACCTGCTTTTCCATGACGGGAATGATAGTTGCCGCTCAGTAAGTTTTCAGAGTAGGTGTTGGAGCCAGTCCAGGTGAGGGTCCCATGCACTCACTGACCAGAACTCAGCTATACAAAAGATTCACTGTGAGCTTTGTAGTCCATAGCTCCATGATTAATAGCAAACCAATAAATATGAAAATTTAATGGTTCTAGTTTTTTCCAGAAATTTGCCAACTTAAGCTAGAGTCAGAGTAAACAAAGATACATGATACATGGTCGTGCGTAAGTGGGTGTTGTTTTAGATGCTCATCAAGAAACTATTAGAGAGACCCTAGCGGTAGTGGTGGTGTCTTGTGTATTTCTGCATTCAGTAGCAGCTCTGACAGATTGCGCCATGATTACACTCTGCGTTCCTATATACTGATGTGAGCTTGGCTGCACTCGAAACTCTTGGCCGTGCCACCTTTATTTTTGTTTTATAATAAAGCTGGGACTCACAAGATGAATGCTACTGGATTTTGCCAGAGTCAGGAATAAAGATAGCAAGAAGCCAGCCCAGATGGACAGGTGGTGGACAGGCTTTGGGCATGTGGTAGACAGGTGGTGGACAAGTGGTTAAGAGGTGGCTTTGAGTACAAGAAATAACCTTGCTTTCGTAAGCCTCTAAGTCTGGTGAGGTTTTTGTTGCAGGGTCTTCGTCTCTGAGCAGCAGACCCCACATCCCCTCCCATGCCGTTCTATGTCAGTCCATGACTTCATTCTATAACGCGTGCATATATGCATGTTCTATGGGTGAGGAGGTGTGCAGGTGGAGGAAACCGTTGATGCTACTTTTCTGCCTCCATCACTCTCCGCTTTCCTTGCTGGGGTAGCGTCTCCCGGTGACCCTGGAGCTCACCCATTCTGCCTCCTCTAGTTAGATAGCTGGACCTGGAGAGCACCTCTGCTGGAATTTCAGAAGGCACCAGGCCTGCCTGGCTTTCATGTGAGTTCTGGGGATGCAAACTACGGTCTTCATGTTTGGACAGCAAGCAGTTTGTATACTGAGCCATTTCCTCAACCCCACAACAAGGAATTTAAGGAAGGAAGGAAAGAAGGAAGGAAGGAAGGAAGGAAGGAAGGAAGGAAGGAAGGAAGGAAGGAA
>NW_026587759.1:2071935-2080877 GCF_907164565.1 Psammomys obesus
GAAGGAAGGAAGGAAGGAAGGAAGGAAGGAAGGAAGGAAGGAAGGAAAAGTCTCAGAAAGGAAGTTAAATATATTTTCCTCCTAAATACATAAACCAAACTTTTCCTTTTACCAACCCTCTAAATGCAACTTCAGATAAAGATTGAACTATGTGTGTATGGGGAGTGTTGGGGGTAATATATATAATACAATAAAGAAAATGTCACAGTAAAATTACAAGCAATGGTGGTGAGGAAAAAGTAGAGGGCAACTACCTCCTCATAATTGTTAGCAAATGCTCCACAAAAAGGTAGTGTTTATTTATGTCTCAAAGATCTACTCAAATGTACAAGAAGGTGTCGCATATAAAAATTAAGGTCTATATAGGATAACAAAAATAAATTCAGGAAGGAAGGCAGAGGAGATGACACTAAACATGTACATTTCAGATTCTGGAAGCCTAACTTATCATCTATGGAGTCTGAAAGCTATCTTTCAAGTAATTCTCCTCAAAGACAATTTTATGTTTCTTTATTACAGTTTACTTACTTTGTATCTCCACTGTAGCCCCCTCCCTCATCTCCTTCTCACCCTACACTCCCTCCCTCTTCTGCCCCTATGTCCTTTCCCTAGTCCCCTGATAGGGGAGGACCTCCTCCCCTTCTATCTGACCCTAGCCTATCAGGTCTCATCAAGGCTGGCTGCATCATTTTCCTCTGTGGCCTGGCAAGGCTGCCTCAAAAACAATTTTAAAGTTGAATTTTTTGTGATTAAATTTATGTTTTAAAAAGAGATCTGTGGGGCCTTGAGAGATGGCTCTGTGGTTAAGAACACTATCTGCAATTCCAGAGGACCTGGGTTCAATTCCCAGCCTCTGCCTGGCAGATCACAACTGTCTGTAACTCCAGTTCCATGGGATCTGACACCTTCACACTGATGCACATAAAATAAAATAAAATTTTTAAAAAGAGAGAGATCTGTGTACCCATTAATCTGCCCAACAAGGAGGAAGGAAGAATTCTGTTGCAGAGACTCCTTACACTTAACAGCACTGTATTAGTCCAAATAACCAGAAGTAAGGGAAGGCTTTTGTATGTTTTCAGCAAATAAATGGAAAGTGTTCAAGATGATGGAAAGTCTGAGTATTACAAACCCATTAATGCACAATGTCTAAAGACACCATAATATCACCTTTACACTATGAAGATATACAGTCAATCAGCCATAGCAGTACGGACCTGTAAATGCACTAAAAAGGCTGAAGCAGGAGAATGAGACAAGATTGGGGCCACTTTCAGTTACATAGTAAATTCTGGGCCAGCCTGGGCTACAGACTAAGACCCTGTCTCAAACAAACAAACGAACAAAAAGATGTGATCATGCATGGCAACTGTAAGGTTAAATATGCCCAACAATTTAATAAATAGTTGATAAATAATATATTCATGTAGCATAGTATGGAAGACAATAAAAAATTAACAGCAAGTAAAAAGTGCTCATGACTATTTAAAAAAAAAGAACTTTGGCAAAGGTCAGGGAACAGAATAAGATGGAAATGAACTGAAGTAAAGAAATGTGCTAGGAATTTAAAATAGCTCTGATAAGAAATAGAGCCTTCAACTTAAGCAGTAATGATGACAGAATAGAAAGAAACCAATTTGAAAAACATAGAAAATCCTGGTGGGCCATCTTGAAACCAGGCCACTTGGTGTACATTTTGCATGGCCACAGCCAATTTTGCTCAGCAAAAATGGGGGAAATATTCCATGTGGCTGCCAGGCTGTGCTCCCTTGGGCCTGGGTCTTGGTATCACTTGGAAAAGTGATGGCAACAGAAGCGTGCTAGGTGTCTGTCCTTCCCCATATACTTTCAACATGGCACAATCCAGTGTGGAATAAGAAGGGTAAACGTAAAATGGAGTGAAATGCTTCTTTATTGCCTCAAAAGTGGAGTAGGAGGAAAAAGCATAGAGCAGCCATGGCTATTCAGGACGAGCAGCAACTGAGCAGTTATCCTGTGTCTGTCCCACAAGTAGGAAGGGGAAAACCTGCTTACAGAGTTTAAAGACTTGTCTGCCTACTTCCAAACCCCATGTTCTATGACCTTGGCAACATACTTCCAACCATACTGACCTCGTGTTTTCTCTCATTCAGTGGGATAGGCAGGCTCACCAGGAAGTTCCTGCAAACCCACCACTTCTAATGCCTGTGGCCGCAGCTATAGGAAGTCAGCATTCAGGGTTGCTCTGCCACATTCCAGCAGTGGACGCTGGCTTCTTATGCTGTAAAAGCTTTCCTGTAAGAGGGGCAGTTAAAACTCAGTGTTTCATAGACACACTATGAAACGCCTTCTAGGTTTTCTGAGACCCAGACGAGAAGTCCCAGCACGTTACTCGGCCCTATTGTGTTAGTCCGGTTGGACACCAAGGCCAATCCATATTCAAGAATAGGGAAGTCCAATTCAGTCTCTACTTTTAAACATGTTAAGTTATTATTTGAAAAGCCATACATACAGCTGTCTGATACTACCTCTCCCTCTTCCCCCACGTCCCCCCTCCCATCTTTCTCCCAAGTCCTAGTTTTTTCATTGTCACTAATAATCTCCTGCCCAATTAGTGCAGCCCACGTGCGTTTGGGTGTGCACAAGGTCAAGCCAGTAAAAACCCCAGCATGGCTGGGGTAAGAGCCACTCACAACCTACTCGTGAGCATCAGATCCTGATGGCTGCTGAGAAAGGGAGAGTTCCTGTGCTCCGGAGACATGGCTGCTGCCAGGCTGCCCAATGTGACCTCTTGATAACAAAAATAAATGTCATATTACATAAAAACCAATGAGATGGGAGAGATTATATAAGCATCTTTGGAAAATAAAATCAACCATAATTTTCAAGTGGCCAAAGAGTCTAATCGACATCCTGCATTAAGAAAAGGGGAACCTGTTTCCTACTTGGAGACTCATTATTAAGGAGTGTAGGTGTTCTCCAAAGTGCAACAACCAGCACACCTTCAAACAAGCATGCCTCCTCCACTTCGTCACCCCTCATGTTTGTATTTTGGATTGGGCTTACAGGAAGAGACTAGGAACTTGAGGAACTCTGGATTTCCTCTTCTCCACGGAAGTCCCGAAGGGTGATGTAGCCTGTAGACAGGCTCTTACCCTTGTCTGAGCTCTGGCTGAGCTCTCCCTCACAGGTAGTTGGTAGTTAGGAATTAGGAAAGAGTTACAAAGCATCTTTTACAGGTCTTCTGTGTAAATCTTAAACAGACACAGCCCTCTGCTGATAAAGAAGGAGGATTTCCAGTGTGCTGTGTCCTGGAAGCCAGGATTTACCTACCAGGATTGGCTGCCAAAGATAAATGCCAAGTGAGAAAAGGAGATTGCAGGATGCTTTTTTTCTTATATAAAAAAAATGTAGCTTCTGCTTTTTAGGGAAAAAAAAAATGTAATTTTGGGCTGCTGAGATGGATCTGTAGGTAAAGGCATGTGTCACCAAACCTGATGACTGACTGTAGTCCCTGAGACCCACACAGTAGCAGTAAAAACTGATTTCATCAAGTTGTCTTCTGCCCAAGCACACAGTAATTATTTTAATTCCTTTTACAAAGAAATACAATAAATTTGAAACTGTCGTCAGTATAAATCTGGCATTTTACTAATTTGTTCAAGAACTTTCCTCAAAGAATTTAAAAGATTACAATACTTTTTATGAAATCTTTTGCTGTCAGAACAATATACAGCTCTACCAAGGCCCCTTTAAATGCCATTCAGTACCGGTAGGTGCTGTTTTTACTGGCATTTAAGGACTGCTGGAGTTCCTATTTTCTTGCTGTAGTGAGGCAGCATCGTGTTGATGTTCAAACAAACATTTTACACGTTACAGGCATAATTGCCTATGTTGGTTCTGGTGTCTCAGCCAAGTATTATAATCAGCGGTGATTTGGAAATGAGGATATAGTATCTGTACTCTTTCTGTTTCCACACTTGAATATTTTGGAGATACAAAAGGCAATATGATAAACAATTATACAGGTGGAACAGTCTGATAATGTAAGATTTTACTGATTATTCATGCCCCAAGTAAACACCCTGGATTAGGTTTGCTTGTCACGGCCTCAGGGCCTGGGGTAGTTAAAAACAAAACAAAACAAAACAAAACCCTTTTTACATCTAGCTAACCTCAAAGTCAAATCATTTGTGACTCAAGGTCTTTAGGTTTTCTACTTGGTTATTTCTTTCTACTCTAATGGAGCATATTAGAGAAAATGTGTCAGCTTTTGAACCATGTAATACCAAATCAGATCAGAATTTATGCACAATTATGTTATGTCGCTGGAAATCTAGTAGTGCAGGCTGGCTTATCTCTAGATAACACGTGGAAAATAAACTTCCACAACTGACAGATTTACTTGATTTCTTTTCAAGATAAGTTATTTGTAAGCAGCCAAACTAAAGAATGTAACTGGATTAGTTCTCATATCACTTTTTAAAACTTCAATAGTAAAATGTTTAACTTTTTTCCTCCCCCACGCTTTTGCCAAAGTTTCTTGGTAATGAATGCAAAAAGAGATTTTTGCACCAACTGTATTTATTAGAACTAAAACCTTTAAGGAAACAAAATTTACATAAAATGTGAAAATAGCATTCACTGGTAGTTAATGGCATTTAAGTAGCACAGGTTATGTGGTAGCTTCCCTGGGAATGATATTAGCCTGCCTGAAAAGCATTCATTTGTGTTTTCCTTTTATAATCAGAAAAATCAAAGCCCATCTCTAATCTGAAGTCTTCTTGAGACCAATTAAAATAATTTCAGATAACTTTGTGCTGTAAATGTGCTTTTTAAGTGTTTTAGACTTAGGATGTCTTAGTGATGTTATAACCCCTTTTAATGCTACTATTTATATAACTACCCTGTGTATAGCATTAAACCTCGAATGTACTGTATTAGCTGTCATTTGAAATTAAGTGCAGGCATGTTTTTTGCTGGCCTTCAGTTTCTGCTACATTAAATGTTAAATACTGACATACACTAAAAGGGTGGGTAGCATTTCCAAGTGAAAGCTAACTTCTAAATCTGGTGAGACTGAATTTGGGTTTCCACATGAAAGAGATCACAAAATTAGAAGCTAGGAGTTTGCACACCTTGTACTGAAAACTCTACTTGATGGCTTTTCAAAAGGAATTAGTGGAATCAAAGTTTCTGGTAGGTACATTTGAAAAATAGGCCTTCTCTGGAGAGGATTCATAGTTCTATCAAAATTTCTGGCCTGCTTTATGTGGCTTTCAAATGTCTCCACACAAACATTAGAAATGTGATCATAACTAAGTACTGTAATACATATGATACATTATAGTAAACATTTAATTACACATTTAATCATTTTATAAATGGGCAGATAGTAGTGATTTGGGTTTCACTGTCTTGTGATAATTCCAACTACCTTGTTGTGTGCTGGCTCATACTCAGCAAAAGAAAAATGTGTTTCAAATGATCTTCACTTTGCCATTATATTTCAACATTTGTATGACTCTCTTAGGTACAATTGTACCCACCATTGCTAGGAGGTGAAACCTGCAGCATTCTAGTCTCCATCACCTTCATTCCTATCCCACTCCATGAGTACACATTTGTTCCCCAGTGTCTATGTCATGTCCAGTTCTTAAGAGGGACTACAGTTCCAAGTAGGAATAGGTTTTAGAATTGAAGAAAATTACCTCTGTTCCTAGCATGTTGAGTTCAAAATGTCACCAGGCCATCAAATTGAGTATGCTTACAGATGTTAGAAATAGGAATCTGGAGTTAAAAGAACAGGTTATAGACAGGGGCTTAAGTTTGGAAAATAACCTTAAAAAGAAAAGTAATTACTCAAGCAGAGGGTGTTGAGAGTAAAAGGAAGAGGGCCAGGACAGGTGTGTGGGGAGTGCCTCTGTGAAGGCACCAAGGGAGGATAACGGGGAACATACTGTAGAAGGAAGATTTCAGAATGATATGAGAAGAATAAGAAAGACTGCCTGGCATGGAAATCAAGAGCTTTGAGAAATTTCACTGTAATTAGGCATGGTCAGGTAAGATGAGCACTGAGCAAAAAAATGTCCTGAGCACTGGCGTAAGATTGCCTGTGGCCCAAAGTGCTTGTTTCCTGGCACTGTGAGAGCAGAAAGGCAAATTAGAGGCAGGGGTAAGGCACAGCAGCCCGATTCTGAATGGGTAAGAGAAAGGAGGAAAGGAGCATAAGGAGCTGGCAAGACCTTGGCACTTGTTTTAGTAGCAGAGTGCTCACATAATTTTAGCAGACACCAGTAGAGAAGGGGGAATTCAGAGCTGGCAGTAAAAGGGGTGAAGGTCTCTGAAGAAGTGACAAAAGGTGGAAGGAAGAACATAAGGGCGGCTCTGTGAGGAAGTCAATGGCTGAGGGGGGTGGTAGCTGGGGAAACGCCACCAAGAAAAAAAAAAAGAAATGGTCGTCTGCTGTGAACATGAAAGTTTGGAAGAGAGGCTCTGAGAAAGGCAGAGAATTAAAAGAATAGTAGGGAGAAATGATAGTACAAGATGAACTCTGAATCTTCAAGCATCTGTGACAGCCTCGACGCTAAAGGGCCAGTGACATATAGCAGGAGGATGCAGGAGACAATGACAGGGCAGACCATGCTGTTAAACCATCCCAGAGTGTACCACACAGAGACAGCAGAGGACAGGTGCACTGGAACTGATGGAGGCAACAAGAGATGATGAAATGTTCTGTGATTTAGAGAAGTTTAAATCAAATGTCGTTGTCGATTTCTGGTCTGCACGTTCAGTCCATGATTAAAAGTGGGTACCCAGGTCCTCAGCTATTCCTGGTATCTGTATTTACCATTATTGATAATACTTGCTTTGTATATTTGGGAGGTTTGGTATTGAATGCATACATGTTTTTAATTTTTGTGTTCTTGATAATTCATCCCTTTATTGTCATAAAATTCCTATCTCTTTAAAAAATATTTGGTTTTTGTTTTTTTTTTTTTTACAATTCCACACTTACATACAGTGTATCTTGATAATATCCACCTCCAATTTTCCCCTAACTCTCCCTGTTCTTTCCAGTACATAACCCTCCCCATGTCATATTCCCTTCTATTATGCTGTGTAGCCATATTGCCAAAGAAAAGCACCCATCAGTTGCCAAATACTTTCACAGTTAGAGGAGAAGCCTTATGAGACTCTTTCCTATCCATGATAAAATTATTGTTTGGATTGATCTCATGGAAGTCTTGTTCAGGTAATTTTAGCTTCTGTTAGTTCATGAGTGCAAATGCCATGTGAGGTCAAGACATCATGTTGCTGTACTCTTCCCCATTCTCTGGCTCTTACATTCTTTCCCCCTCTCTCTTCAGTGATGTTCTCTGAGCATTGTAGGGATTAATATAGCGATCTCATCCAGGGATGAACATTCAATGTAGAGAGAATATCTTGTGTATTGTAAAAAAAATAAAAACAAAAACCTGTGGCCTATAGGAAAGGGTAGGATAGAAGGTAGACCATCCAGCAGGCAGAAAAGATTCTGCAATAGAGCCGGGCGCAGGGGATTCATCTGGTGAGATATGAAGAGGACAGACACATGGTACCTGAACAGAGGTAGAACACGTGGTAGAACTTAGATTGGAATAAACAGGATATAAGTTATGAGCTAGTAAGAGAAGAGCCTAACCATATGGCCCAGGTGTTTATAAATATATTTTGAGTCTCACAAGTCATTATTCCAGGAGCTTGGGTCTAGGAGGAAAAAGCTCTAGTACATTAAGCAGAGTCACCTGTTCACCACTGCACTGACTGCTGCCCATTGCAAAAAGACGTTTCTCTGACTAAGGATGACAGCAGCACTAATTCATTACCATAAAAATATTTAGAAGGTTGTTTGACTCGCGTCTGTTTATCAAAGCATCAATAATAGGTTTCCCCAGCTAGAACCTATAATTTCACTAGCCATGGGATTTTGACCAGGTTTAAAGAGCCACTCCTTCATGTGGGGCAGACATCAAATCCAAGCAGAAAGCAGTTATTTATCCCTATAACAGTCATGACATTATTGAACCCATAGCCATACTGACTTGGCAGGTTGGTAGCACACTGAGTCCATCACTGGGTAAGTCAGTTGATTTTTTTATACAAGCTCCTTTAGTAGCTTGTATAGCACTTTTCACCACTATGGAGCTAACTAGCAGTAAAGAAGTTTATAGGTCAGTTTCAGCTTGTTTTGTGTATGTGATGCAAGCAAAATGTGTCTTTAACAATAGAGTCTTACCATCTAGTTTATGATGGACAGAGAGAGAAAAAAACTACCTTTTTTGGGGGGCAAGCCAGGGGACTCTCCCTTACCAATAACTTGTAGGGAGGCATACTGCACTTGTCACAGAGATGTTTATTTAATAACCTATATCTTCTGGGGAAAGCATGGTCCATCCAAGCACGGTACCTCCTTTCAATTTTATTTTAAAACTTTAAAAAATTAGCTTACAAAGTAGTAGGCTCCCACAGGCCTTTTTGTACATTCTTAATTTTGCTTAACTTATATTTTCTCCTTCCATCAGCTATTACCTAGCTCATATCCCCACTAAATCTTTAACCTCAGTATGACTCCTCTGCTCTCAGATCAAATCAAATCTCTTCCTACTGAAGGATGCTTCTCCTCATTCCTACCATTGGCCTTCCTAGCTTCCAGATCACAATAGATGCTTCAAATTAAAGCACACATTTTAAAATTCACAGCTAGGACGTATTTTTACAGATTTTTTTTAAGTCTGATATAACTACTCAAACAGGCACATCAATTCTTGCTTTATTTTGTTTCCATTTACGTGGAATATCCTTTTCTATCACTTTCAGTCCACTTACATCCTTAGAGATAAGTCTCTCCTCTGTGTGTGTGTGTCATAGATAGATAGATAGATAGATAGATAGATAGATAGATAGATAGATAGATAGATAGA
>NW_026587759.1:2080887-2113739 GCF_907164565.1 Psammomys obesus
AGATAGATAGATAGATAGATAGATAGATAGATAGATAGATAGATAGAAAATGATAATCTCATTCTGTAGCTCTTGCTGGCCTGGAACTCATAGAGATCCACCTGCTTCTGCTTCCCAAGTGCTGAGATTAGAGGGACATGTCATCACACCTGGGTTCTTACCAGAGCATGTAGTTTATGTGAAAGCAAAACTGAATCAATGAGCTTAGAGAATAATGTACGGAGCAGCTCCTCAGTCAGTAGGATAGGGAAAAATTCAAACTAAGGCAAATATAAATGATACAGCTAGGTAATTAGGAAAGACAAAGACTTCAATTTTCTGTGTGTCTTTCTCTTTTTTATTATTTGGCTATAGAAAAAGATTCTGCATATATATAATAGAAAGATATATTCTCAATGTATACTGTTTGAAAACAGCAATCAGATAAGGAGAGAAAGCTAAATTTTGCCTCTCATTTTTTTAATGTTTCACCTATGGCTTTAGGTGACATCTACTTAAAAAAAAAAAAAAAACTGGAAGAAAAAAGATGTCAGAGCTGGAAGCTGAAGAATGACATCTACCACCATGTGACCCTTCTGCCACTCTTACTAATATTGCTTAGCATTCTGAGTTTTAAAAATAACACAGTTATTTAGATTTAAAACTCTGTGGATGCAGAATACGTTTGAAAATAAGACTTTTTACTATGCATAGCCAATTATAGTCCACTGAGAAAATGATGTATTTTTTTCAATACATTTTTATTATGTGCTTTACTGATGGACCTCGCTGCTTCTTCCCAGGTATTCCACTCCATCAGCAGCTGTAGATAATATGCTGCTTAGGAATCTACTTAAATTTGTATTTACCTGTGAGGGTAGATTGGCTCCAGAGAACACAGTCCTTTTTTCCTTGAGTAAATTATACATATTTTAGGAAACTATCTAAAAACATATTTATCTCATATAAAATTCTGGTCTCTGGGGTAATTAAGATCAGTTTTTAAAAGCATAGCCAATACACTTGATCTCTCTCAGGTAAATAAGATATTTTATAATCATCTAAGACTTATTTCTTTCTCCCTTTCCTTCTCTTTCCCTTCCCCTGTAACTATTACTGTGCCTCGTTTTATACACATATTTAGTAATTACTTCAGTGTTTCCTTCGCTGACACTCTTCTCTTGAGAGCCTCCACACTAGTTACGCGCTCCTTCCATCCTGTGCACAGGTGTCTATACACAGAAGCAGTGTGGGCTGCCACAAACACAATTTCCAGCAGAGAACTTACTTTGGGAAGACCTAGGTTTTTCTACTACATGAATGTTTTCATCTTCTTCACATTTTAAGAAGATAGTTCAAATGTTGGGGATTTTTCAGAGCTGAGAGCATTTTAATGTGTTAATCAAATGATTAATCAAATGAACATCGTGTTTGGAGTTGTATGAACATGGGAAGGTACTTGAGAAGGAATTACTGTAAATGCCACTGTAATGGTGTGCACTGGCACCACTGAGCCTCCAGCGTCCTAAAGGCAAAGAAATAAATAAAACTTCTCAGAAACACATTCTTCCCACTTAGCTGCTGCACACCAACACTCTTTACATATTGTCTTCTTTACATGTCCTGAGCAGTGAAAATGTATGAGCTGTCCCCCTTTTCCCTACAAGAACATTGTCATCTTCTCACTTCTCCAGAAGAACGCCATAGAAACTGTGTGTTGGTCGTTAGCGATGTGTGCAGTCTACATGAAGACACAACAAACAGCTTGGGGAAAGGCATTTTCCAGATACCGAAGTGCAGGGAGCAAACTAATCCTTGCTTGTTTGCTGTGCTGCTGGTCCCTGAGAAGCAATCTCTTGCATCCTGTGAACAGGGCTCTGTAGTTACTGTGAGTTAAAGTCACTACTGTGTGCCTTTCCACAGTGGGGGCTCTTCGAGTCAGGAAATCATGACTAAGAGTTCAACCTTCTCTACCCACACATGCTTGAGTCTCTCAGCCAAACTCTCTGGCTTCAAGGCTCATAAAGCCCTCCCTATGCTAAAATATTCACAGCTACTACATGGCGTTAAGATTGGGTGAGGGTTTCCTACTGGGCTGATTGGCTAAGTCCTAAACCGTTTTCTAGCCCAGATTAGTTACTGAACATGGGTGAGCATAGTTCCTGGTTTAGAGTATAAATCAAAGTTAAGCTTGTAATATGGTTGTAATTGGTAATAGCGCCCCATTTTATTTTCTACCCCAGTTTGGATGATAAATGATGTTACCTTTCTGCTTACATGGACTGTTTTGTTTTTGTGTTGCTGTTGCTTTTGCTATATTTTTTTTTTTTACTTACTCATGTAAGTTTTCAAAAAATCAAAAACAAAAACAAACAGCGGCAAACAAAACAAGCAAATGAACAAAGCCAGCCAAGCATGGAGGGTCTACCTATAGGAAATCTAGGCAAGAAAATTGGTAGTTCATGGTCAGCTTTGGATACATAGTAACTTCCAGGCAACCTGAAAACTACATGAGACACTCTCAGACAAACAAGAAACAATGTCAGATATGCCACAAAAACCCACCAATTCCTTATCTTATCACTTCTTTACAATAGAAAGGAACAGAATACAGAAATTGTTTGAAGTGGGTAGATGGATGGGCTGTAAAGTAGCCCATCTCTCTGACCCTTAGTTTCAGAACTCACACACAGGTGTGAGGAGTATGTCTATTCCAGAGTCTGAACATGTGATCAAGCTGTTCTCTAACTGGATGGTACTGACAGGCCTGAACTACTATTTCCCAAGCCAATTCAGAGCCTTGGCATTACAACCTTGTCATTGCTGAAACCCTGATCCTACTTTGAGTGAAAGTCAATCAAGACAATCATTTATAAACTTTTCCTCAGGCCCGCAGACATTGCTTTAACTGAGGAAGCTGCTTTGAATATTTTGTAAAGATAGCTGCGAGTGGAGTTTATTTTATCTGGAAAACCAAGCCTAGAACAACAGACAAATCAGTCCATGATTCAGCCCACCCTTCCCCCTTCCTTAGTGCAGCTTTGTGCGCAGTCGAGGGCGTGTGCTGTTCAAGAGCAGCAGTCCCTGCTCCGCTGGCGTGCACGCCGTCTGCACGCCTTCCGAGCACTCTCTCCTCATATTCCACCAAGCCGAGAACAGACGCAAACGGAGGCAAGGACTCTGGGCATCCCTAAGCTCAGGGCTGTAGACCCCTGCAACACGCGAAGGAACTTTACATCCCCAGACACCTGCATTTGAGCTCTCTTCCTGTTTTTTCCTCACCCCTCCATCCTACCTTACCCTTATCCCATACCATGCATGCCGGGGCTCTGTAGATAGAAATTCAACTGTGATTTGGTATGCTAAATTACCTGAACTAAAACTATAATTTGCAACATTATTAAGACATCACTGTCATGGACTCCAGTTTTTTGGATTTTTTTTTTCTGTTTAAGAAAGAACACCCAGTATCACTCATTTGGAGTATTGCTAATAAAAGGAGGAGGGAAAGTAAGTAAAGACCCTGAGATGCTCTACTGACTTTCATCACATCTGTCAGGAAGTTAAAGTATTATGATCTGATTGGTGGCTTCAGTTTGACCAAAGTAGTCAAAAAACGTCCAAATTGTTCTGACGCTCTTGGAGCATGTGGGAAGGACAGGGACTTCTAGGATACTCCAAATAATTTGGGTTAGTTACAAGAACCAGAATCTCTACATCTCTTTTTCAGAGAATCCTAACCAGGTTTGAGCCTAGAGTAACGGGACCTTTTCCTTTGGACACTCTGTCTAGTCTTTTTGAAAACATTTGGGGATATTCTGTTATCTGGCCACCAAGCATCCTAATCCTCTTCAACTGTGCTTGACACGCTTTGAAGCAGGCATGAAAATCTGTGCAAAAATGAACCAGTCAGGACAGGCTAGGTTTTGCTGCAAAAAATAACTGCAAATCCTGAGGATTTAAAACCAAAGTTCTTTCTCTCAGTTATACCAGAGAGAGAGAGAGAGAGAATGCCTGGCTTGGGCTTTTGAAACCTCAAAGACCCCTCTCAGTGACACACCTCCAACAAGAACACTACTCTAACAAGGACATCTACTCCAACAAGGACATAGCTCCTACTCCTGCCAAATCAGTTGGGGACTACACATGCAAATATATGAGCCTATTACATGTTAGGTTGCAGAGGGATTCTCATTCAGACCACCACAATGAATCTAAACTAAGAAAAGGACGGAATGGTTATATGCCCACGTATCTTCTACCCCAGATAGCTGACTCAAGCCGCTAGCATGCAGGTCTTCCGCTATAGCTGAGTGCCATCTCACTGGAAACTGGAACTCTTGAGAAGAAGCCAGATGAAATCTGACAACAGTGGCTGTGGCAGGTCCCTCCCCCTAACTGCTCAGCCACAGAGAGTGACACCAGGTGGCAGATACTCTATGATAGCAGTGATCTAGAGACCAGAGGACTGAAATTTGCTATTTCCCCTGTCTTTCTTCTCAGCTACTCCATTTTCTACTAAATATAGAGATTTTGTTATTCATATGCTTTCTAAAGTTGTTGTCCATACAGAACAATGCTTCATTCTAACAGTAGTTAGCATCTGCTTCCTAAATTCTAGCTTCATCATTTGCTAGCTAAATGGCCATGAATTGTTTCACTTCACTATGTCCACGGCCTCCTTAACTGTATATAGGATATATTGCCAGGACTTCCTGCACAGCATTGATAAGATGTGCTTTGAGCTCCGGTCCAAAGCTTCTTCATGATTACACCCAGCAGTAGATAACCTGATGATTATCCTATTCACTTAAATATAAATATTAAAGATTTTCACAACTGAAGAAACAAACTCATCCCAATGCTTAAATAAAATTTTTTTTTGATTATGCAAGTTTCAGGGCACAAGGCTACATATATCTGAAATTTGCTATAAGATACCCATTCACCCACAGCAATTCATACTTTTGTTTCCTTGATGAAGGTTAGACTATCAAAAATGTATAGGCTAGTGAGAATTCTGATCTTTTTTCAAGGTTGATCTAAGTACTTAAATATAATCCACACAATCTAATAAGACATGGATGCTCAAATTCCACAGGGGTCTATTCTGAGACTGATACTCCAACCAAGGACCATTCATGGAGATAATCTAGTACCCCTGCACAGATGTAGCCCATGGCAGCTCAGTATCCAAGTGGGTTCCCTAGTAAGGGGAACAGGGATTGTCTATGACATGAAGTCAGTGGTTGGCTCTTTGATCACCTCCCCCTGAGGGGGGAACAGCCTTGTCAGATCACAGAGGAAGACAACACAGCCAGTCCTGATGAGACCTGATAGACTAGGGTCAGATGGAAGAGGAGGAGGATCTCCCCTATCAGTGGACTTGGAGAGGGGCATGGGAGGAGATTAAGGAAGGAGGGTATAGTTGGGAGGAAATGAGGGAGGGGGCTACAGCTGGGATACAAAGTAAATAAACTGTAATTAATATAGAAAATAAAAATTTAAAAAATGAATATTTAAAAAATTCCAAATACAACCATGGCTCAGCCCATGACAAGAATGAGTTGGGCCACGCTGCAGCCGATATGAAAGACAGCAGTGGTTCTTGAGCTTTCAGCGTTGCGTCTCCTGTCCTCCCTCTGCTTGTGCGAAGCACTGCAGCACAGGCTGACCAGCCTTCTGAGGTTCGTGCACGGCTTACAGTGAAAGCAGCGCACCTTCTTTCTACCCAAAAGATTAAAGCATATTAGGTCCCCTTTGCCACTGATTCTCTTACTCAGTTCAGTACCGAAGGACCTAGGAATGTGCTACAGTACATGTAACTTAAATTGGTCTTGACATAGGTAGTCTCTGCACAGAGTCCAGAGATGCAGAAAGGTTTAAAGTGCTGACAACCATGATGTAAAAGTGCGTGGGAAGGTTGGCTACACTTTCCATGGCTCCCAAGGCTATTGATAGAATGAACAAATGTCACTGAATAGCAGCTTTCCCTGTAGAAACTTTATTCTATTCAAAAATTTAAATCAACAATTCAGAGCTTGTTTTTAGAGCACAAGCTAAAGAGATCAAGCAATCAGAGAAATCTACCATGGGGAAACAGCAGGCCACTCCAGAAATCAGGCAGGCAGCTTGCACAGTCAGAACCAGCATAAGTGATCCTGCTGAAGTTCCACGGCCCTGGTAGCATGTAGGAAGTTTAGCCCCAGAAGACCATGTTCCCTTTAGCAAGAACTGAGTGCTCGGTATACATGTAGTCCTGGGATATGCTGGTCCAGTCTGCAAAACGCTCATCAGGAAGTAAATAAGGAGACTAACTTCAAATGTCCATGAACTGGAAAACAAACTGAGTGAGGTAACACAGACACACAGACAAACGCATGTTCTCTCCGGTTGGTGGATCCTAGCTCTGAAGCCTAAGATTTGAGTAGATAAGCTGGAATAAATACAGAAACCAGGAAGGTAGAAAGGGTCCATGGAAGAAAGGAAAGAAGCTGCCCTAGAAGGAAGGATACTGTGAAAAAGGAAAGACAGAAAATGAAGCGGAGGGGACTACCCGGGACGAGGGAGGGAAACACAGAGGGAGAGGGAAGAAAGAGACATAAAAAACACTAAGGTTGCTTGAAAGAAAGTCATAGTGAAACATTGCCTTATAAACACACGCGAATATATATCGTATAGACTACTATATATACTATATGCATTATTACATTTTTAAACTCCATTTGCTTCAGATCAATTGAAGAGGATGAAACACACAGTAAATCCCATGACACCAGTCATCTGGGCTGAAGCATCTCAGAACTGCCTTTTAGTTTCAAAAGCTCATTAATTATAGAGAAATTATCCCAATTCAGTGAGCAGTTAAAGATCATCAACACTCAATTTGAAGACCTGGATTCTAAATCTGCCTCGGTTGCTATGGTTGGACCATGTAGCTTTGCCTCTCATCAACAATCTGTGAACAAAGGTCAGGAAACCATAGCTCATGAACCAAGCTATGTTTGTGTTTGTGTGAATCAAATTTTAGAGCACAACTACATCTGATGTGTAAACATTTTCATTATAGTTTGTTTGCTGTGTGCAGTGTATCTGTGTGCATGCATGTGTGGGTGTGTGTGTTCTTGTGAGTGTGTGTGTGTGTGTGTGTGTGTGTGTGTGTGAGATGAAAGGACAAATTGAGGAAGTCATTTCTCTCTTCCACTGTGAGAATTTCAGAAATCAAACTCAGGCCATCATGTTTGCCAGCTTTTTTCTCCATTGAGCCATCTCGCTGGCCCAGAACCCAGTTTTTCATTTAGGATCTGCGATGTTTTCATGTTTTATGCGGCAGAGATGTGTAGCTGCTGCAGAAACTGTGTGGCTGAAGAAGCCTAAAACACAAAGTATGTAACTTTTGACCCCACCTCCACCCCCAAAATCACTGATTCCAAGATTAGAGACTTTCTAAAAAGGTATCTTCCTCATATTATTTTGCATGCAAAATACAAATCAAATATCACTATAAGAAATGATAAGGACTGATGATAGTTCTGAAGTCCTACCTAGTAAATGGTAGAAAATACAGTGTTAAAATCAGTAGCCCTCCTGTATACAAAGACAAAAGGGCTGAGAAAGAAATTAGGGAAACAACACCCTTCACAATAGCCACAAATGACATAAAGTAGCTTAGTGTGACCCTACCCAAGCAAGTCAAAGACTTGTATGAAAAAAATTTCCAGTCTCTGAAGAAAGAATTAGAAGAAGATATGAGAAGATGGAAAGATCTCCCATGCTCATGGCTTGGCAGGATTAACATAGTAAAAATGGCCATCTTACCAAAAGCAATCTACAGATGTAATGCAATCCCCATCAAATTGCCAACACAATTCTTTACAGACCTGGAAAGAAAAATTCTCAACTTCGTATGGAATAACAAGAAACTGAGAATTGCTAAAACAATCCTCTACAATAAAAGATCTTCTGGAGGTATCTCCACCCCTGATCTCAAGCTGTACCATAGAGCAACAATACTGAAAACTGCATGATACTGACATAGAAACAGACTGGTGGATCAATGGAACCAAATAGAAGACCCAGCAATAAACCCACACACTTATGGACACATGATTTTTGACAAGGATGCCAAAAGCATGGAAAAAAAGATAGCATCTTCAACAAATGGTGCTGGTCTAACTGGATGTCTACATGTAGAAAAATGCAAATAGCTCCATGCTTATCACGCTGCACAAAACTAAAGTCCAAGTGGATCAAAGACCTCAACATAAAACCAGACACACTAAATCAGTTAGAAGAAAAAGTGGGAAAGGGCCTTGAACTCAATGTCACAGGAGACAACTTCCTGAACAGAACACCAACAGCACAGGCTCTAAGAGCAACAATCAATAAATGGGACCTCATGAAACTGAAAAGCTTCTATAAAGCAAAGGACACTGTCATCAAAACAAAACGACTGCCTACAGATTGGGAAAGAATCTTCACCAACCCTATATCTGACAGAGGGCTAATATCCAGTGTATATAAAGAACTCAAGAAATTAAACAGCAACAAATCAACTAATCCAATTTAAAAATGGGGTACGGAGCTAAACAGAGAATTCTCAATAGAGGAATATCAAATGGCAGAGAAACACTTAAAGAAATGTTCAACGTCCTTAGTCATCAGGGAAATGCAAATCAAAATGACCCTGAGATTTTACCTTACACCCATTAGAATGGCTAGGATGAATAACTCAAGTGACAACACATGCTGGCGAGGATGTGGAGAAAGGGGAACCCTCCTCCACTACTGTTGGGAATGTAAACTTATACAGCCACTTTGGAAATCAATCTGGCACTTTCTCAGACAATTAGGAAGAGCGCTTCCTCAAGATCCAGCTATACCACTGCTAGGCATATATCCAAAAGATGCTCAAGTATACAACAAGGACATTTGCTCAACCATGTTTGTAACAGCTTTATTTGTAATAGCCAGAAGCTAGAAACAGCCCAGTTGAGGAATGGATATAGAAATTGTGGTACATCTATACAACGGAATATTACTCAGCAATCAAAAACAAGGAAATCATGAAATTTGCAGATAAATGGTGGGAACTGTAAAAGATCAACCTGAGTGAGGTATCCCAGAAGCAGAAAGACAAACAGGGTATATACTCACTCATAAGTGAATACTAGACATATAATATAGGGAAAACATACTAAAATATGTGCACCTAAGGAAGCTAATCAGGAAGGAGGACTCTGGCTAAGATGCTCAATCCCCATTCAGAAAGGCAAAGAGAATAGACATTGGAGGAGGGAGAAAACAGGGAACAGGACAAGAGCCTACCACAGAAAGCCTACTCTGAAAGGCTCTGCCCTGCAGGGTATCAAAGCAGATGTTGAGACTCATAGCCAAACTTTGGGCAGAGTACAGGCAATCTTATGAAAGAAGTGGGAGATAGAAGACCTGGAGAGGACAGGAGCTTCACAAAGAGAGCAACAGATCCTAAAAGTCTGAGCACAGGGGTCTTTTCTGAAACTGATACTCCCGCCAAGGACCACTCATGGAGATGGCCTGGAACCCCTGCACAGAGGTAGCCCATGGCAGATCAGTATCCAAGTGGCCTCCATAGTAATGGGGACAAGGGCTGTCTCTGACATGAACTGATTGGCCTGCTCTTTGATCGCCTCCCCCTGATGGGGGAGCAGCCTTACCAGACCACAGAAAAAGACAATGCCGCCAGTCCTGATGAGACCTGATAGACTAGGGTCAGAGAGAAGGGGAGGCTGTCCTCCCTTTTCAATGGACTGGGGGAGGGACACAGGTGGAGAAGAGGGAGGGTGGGATTGGGAGGGGAGGAGGGACGGAGTTATAGGGGGGATGCAAAGTGAATAAACTATAATTAATAAAAATAGTTAATAAAAAAAGGAAATACACAGTGTTAACTAAATAGTGTGCATGATCACTAGTGCTGTTCTGGTGGGCTTCTCCTTCTGAGGAACGCACTGTTGCAGTGTATCAGTAGGCATAGCATTGCAGGGCATAAAAAGGATGCTGTTCACGCATGTGACCCGTGGACGGCTGCAGTAAGAACGCTGGCAGACAGGATGGCAAAAGCAAACCTAGGTTCCAGCTACACTGCTCACCATGTAATCTGGTTGATAACTGAGCCAGCATTTGAAACTTAAGTCAGATTCAAACAGGCCAAGTAAAGAGCTGAGGACTCCAGGTCAAGGGCTGGGTAATGCACGAGAGATAGTGAAGGAGCAGTGAGTAGAAAAAATTTCCAGAGAAAAATATTCTTATTCAAGAATTTTGAGTGACAGCTAGAAAGGTTGGTGTCCTGGTGTGTGTCTGCATTTCCAGCACTTAAAAGCCCGAAGCAGGTAGATTACAAACTTTGCTACAGCCTGGGAACATGAGAGTATTGTTTCTCAAAAGAGTTAGTTGGAACTGAATTGTGGGATTTTTATGGCCTAGTACAAGGAAGACGGAAAGTCATCTGCGTGGATAGCCACTCAAGTTTCCTAGCCTTGAATTGGTATTAGCAGGATAATTTACATCTATGATACAGAAAATCAGCTTTACTTTATATGTGTGTGGGAATTTTAGTTTTTATTCTGTGCTATTATTGCAATTATAAAAATGTTTTCAGTTTATTGTTTGCATTTGTTCTTATTCCCTGCTGAAACTTCTTAAATCTGCTTTACCTGGTGTATGTAAGATTGAGTCATAGCTAATGCACAGATGTAAAAGTGAGCCAGTAGGGTTTTTTTCTTTAACTACCTTAAAAGCATCATTTTACATGTACTTTAAAAATTATGATATTGTCACGATGTGCAATAACACCTATTGAGGGACTGTGTGTAAAAGATAGGGGAAATGAGTAAAATGTGAACTTTGCCTGTAATCTGGATGAGAATAGTTAGCAAATGAATTAATACAAAACTGAGGGTAATTTGAGTATGTAGAAGCGGGGGGGGGGGCAGAAAAGCTTCCAGATGTGTGGCTGATGCTGTCCCACTTGTCATTTCAATTTTTTTCTCTGCCTTGACAATGGAAGGTTGACTTTATATGTGATGGCAAAGATTCAGGCCTAAAAATTCATTTTTTAAAAGTTTCATAGTATCTGAGGATGGCCATTCAGTATAATTCTGACCGTTATGTTGAAAGAGTATTTTCCCAAGAGGAGTCTACAAAAGCTCTTTACTGTCTGGGTAAAAGCAGAGCAGATCTGGCTGGCTCCATTCTTCCTCCTTTCATCTACCTTTCTTCTTCTTTTTGAATGTGATGCCTCCAGCTGGCACAGCCACATCCCTACCACAAGGCAACAAACAAAAGCTTAGTGGAAAACGAGAAAGTTTTAGAGCCCAAATGAGATCTTGAACATCTAAATCAATATTCGTAACCACCAACTTTTGAACTTCTTACTACATGAAAAAGAAAGAAAGAAAAGACTCTGCTACCTTGATTGCTGTGGGTAGAACTGTTGTTGCTAAATAAATAAATATATATATATATATATATATATATATATATATATATATATAGTCAAATTTCTTCAAATATATATATTTGTTCCCCCTGTACAAATAAGCATTCATTTCCCAACTGTTTATTTCTTCAGCAACTATCTGTTGAGCACCTACTACGTGTCAGGCACTGAACTAGTTACAAACTATTTTAATATATGAATTTTAATTTTTAATGTATGCATACAATGTATAATAACGAAGTCAGGAAAACTGGATTATCAGTCACTTCAAACACTGATCAACTGTCTGTGTGTGTTAAGAACATTCAAAATCCTCCCTTAACTGTTTTGATAATTGTCTCAATGGTAGTTACTGTTTGTCACTCCGACCCATCAAAATCGTTCTTTGTGTGTTTTCTAAATCACAGAGGCCACAAAGTGATAACATAGGAATTAAACTTAGTTGTGAATAGCATTTTAAAATAATATCTTGCTTATATAAAATATATTAATGGTGTGTCTCTGGAAAGATAGGCTGTCCTGGTAGCACTGGTCTTGCCTTCACTCAGCATGCTGAAGAAAGTGGAGCTGTGGATGCTGCCTGTCTGTGGGGCTGCATTCTCAGCCAGCCTAGCCTGGGCAGGCATTGGTACTTGTGTCCCTGAGAGCAACCCCCTGCCCCGGTATTGGCTCGCTATCATAAGACGCTTTTCATATTCCTTTTCATCACATCTCACCTTACTGAGGCTGCAAGTCTGTTCTCTGTTATGTCTTCTCTGCTGTGTTTTCTCTCTTTTTAGCATGAAATCCATGCTTGGCGTATTACATAATCTCCACTGTATTTTTATTGAATTGGATATAATTAAATGTGTATGCTTTCTAATACACTCAACATTTAATACTTCACCAAATCTGGATTTATAGTTAGCTTTGGTGTAGTCAGTAGTGATTTGATCCTGTTTGTAGACAAGCCGGAATGAGAGATTCATGAGTGATCCCCAGTTGCATTGTTTCTATTTGATGTTCCTGTTTCAGTACTTTGGAAAATTATTTTTTTCTCTGGGAAAACAACTTCCTTTTTCCCAGTTAGTCATCTCCCTAACCTTCTCCCTAAATTCTGAACTTACCAGACAGTGCCCTCAGAACTGTTTACCATCCCGATCCCCTTATGGGCAGGGGCATGGTTAATCTCTGTACCTCTCCAGTCTACCCCATTGGCTGAACAAGAGGTATTGCTTTGGTTTCAGTGATGGATGGTTGCCTACAGTAGGTATGCTCTGAGGAAGTAGAAGGGAGATCTGAACTGAAGTTTCTTTATCTGACATGAAGTAGCAGAAACACTACTGCCTCAATTTAATCAGTGTTACATGTGGTTTAATATGTTTTTCTTTAAATTTATTTTTCGTTAGAAACTGAATGTTAAATTTTAAACAGCTCAGTCAGAGATGTTTTGTTGCCAGATCGTTGGTAATACCAAGAGGTTCTGGCAGGTCCTCATGCTTTCCTCTCCTGAGCGGAATTCACAGGCAGAAACACAGTCCATAGCCCATGCTTCTCTTCCTACTGCCTTCACGGGCAAGCTTTAAGATGCCGTAGGGAGCTCTTGAGTTTGACCGAACCATCAGCTTTCAGATCAAGTCCAGCCTCTCAAGCCACACAGGTAGCAAGTATTGCTAAACTTTAATGGGGACAGACCTGCAAAATGCTTGAAACTGTTGGTAGAACAGGGAAGGCTTTCTCTCATTTCTTTCTTATTTCCTGTTGTTGGACTATAGCAGATTAATTTTTTTTCTGTAGCTTTGTGGAAATTTTGCTCTAACATTTCATTTCCTTAATGATAATCAAGATGTGACCTTAAGTTCCAAGACTTTTGTGATATCATTTAAACATGAAATAAGGACCCACACTTACAAAATATTCCTCTGGGCAAAAAACTGCAGTGGACGTGATAATGGAATCATACATCTGAGTCTTAAAATATACCTGAGATACAGGGTTCACCGCTCACCATCATCTTATGAAGAATCAGATTTAGAGAGGATAAACCCACACAAATTCACTAGAGGAAACCTCAGAGTGGAATTCAAATTCAAGATATGGAAGCATTTACTGCTCTGATATCCTACCTTCCTGCTTAGGCAGGTGGCTTTGAGAAATTCCTGCCTCCCAGAGAAACCCTCAAAGAAATGCTAAACATCCTTAGTCATCAGGAAATGCAAATCAAAACGACCCTGAGATTCCACATTACACCCATCAGAATGGCTAAGATCAAAAACTCAAGTGACAACACATGCTGGAGAGGATGCAGAGAAAGGGGAACCCTCCTCCGTTGCTGGTGGGAATGTAAACTCGTACAACCACTTTGGAAATCAGTCTGGCGCTTTCTCAGACAATTAGAACTAATGCTACCTCAAGATCCAGTTATATACCAGTCCTAGGCATATATCCAAAAGATGCTCAAGTACACAACAAGGACATTTGCTCAACCATGTTCATAGCAGCTGTATTCCTTATAGCCAGAACCTGGAAACAACCCAAATGTCCCTCGATGGAGGAATGGATACAGAAATTGTGGTACTTTTACACAATGGAATACTATTCAGCAATTAAAAACAAGGAAATTATGAAATTTGCAGGCAAATGGTGGGATCTAGAAAAGACCATCCTGAGTGAGGTATCCCAGAAGCAGAAAGATATGCATGCTATGTACTCACTTATAAGTGGATATTAGACATGTAATATAGGATAAACATACCAAAATTTGTACACCTAAAGAAGCTAAGCAAGGAGGAGGACCCTGGGTAAGATGATCAATCCTCACTCAGAAAGGCAAATGGGACAGACATCAGAAGAAGGAGAAAATGGAAACAGTACAGGAGCCTGCCACAGAGGGCCTCTGAAAGACTCTGCCCAGCAGGGTATCAAAGCAGATGCTGAGACTCATAACCAAACTATGGGCAGAGCACAGGGAATCTTATGTAAGAAGGGGAAGATAGAAAGACCTGGAGGGGATAGGAGTTCCACAAGGAAAGCAACAGAACCAAGAAATCTGGGTCCAGGGGTTTTGTCTGAGACTGATTCTCCAACCAAGGACCACACATGGAGATAAGGTAGAAACCCTGCACAGAGGTAGCCTATGGCAGCTCAGTATCCAAGTGGGTTCCCTAGGAATGGGAACAGGGGCTGACTCTGACATGAAGTGGCTGGCTCTTTGATTACCTCCCCCTGAGGTGGGGAGTAGCCTTACCAGGCCACAGAGGAAGACAATGCAGCCAGTCCTGATGAGTCCTGATAGGCTAAGGTCAGATGGAAGAGGAGGAGGACCTCCCCTCTCAGTGGACTGGGGGAGGGGCATGGGAGGAGATGAGGGAGGGAGGGAAGGAGGGAGGGAGG
Organism: Psammomys obesus; assembly: GCF_907164565.1. Classification (NCBI taxonomy): domain Eukaryota; kingdom Metazoa; phylum Chordata; class Mammalia; order Rodentia; family Muridae; genus Psammomys; species Psammomys obesus. The sequence continues at coordinate 2,095,715 of NW_026587759.1, forward strand.
AAAAGGGCTACAGCTGGGATACAAAGTGAATAAGCTGTAATTAATATAAAAAATAAATAAAATTTAAAAAAAGAAACTCCCGCCTTCCCTACTGCAGCAGGTCCCTGACCCTGCGGCCCTGACTGCTATTACTACTCAACTATCATCAGAGCACTGAAGCAGAAACTAGCTCAAGTTAATTTTAAAAGAGTGCACTGAGCGGTTTCAGAGCCTCCTGAAGGAGCTGTCAGGTCTCCAGCTTGCTACTGGCATGTGTGCTTGGAGGCATGTAATATAGCTTCCCGAACCTAGCATCGTAAATGTTGGTATAAAAGGAAACATCAAATAAGTCTACTTATCAAAAGCAGGTATGATTTTTTATTTAAATTTATTTTTTAAATTTATTCACTTATATTCCTAGTGTAGCCTCTTCCCTTGTCTCCTCCCAGTCCTACCCTCTCTTCTTCTTCCCCTCCAATGGCCCTCCCCTAGTCTTCAGAAACAGGGAGCCCTCCTCCCCTACCATCTGACCCCAGCCTATCAAGTCTCATTAAGACTGCCTGCATCCTCTTTCTTTGTGGCCTGGTGAGCCTGCTCCACCAGGAGGAAGTGATTGAGGAACAGGTAATGGAGTCCATGTCAGAGACAGCCCCTGCTCCTCTTACTAGGGAACCCACATGGAGACTGAGTTGTCTATCAGCTACATCTGAGCAGGGTGTCTAGGTCCTCTTCCTGCATGGTCCTTGGTTGGTGCATCAGTCTCCGCAGGGTCCCTGGGCCCAGATTTGTTGGCTCTGTGGTCTCCTTGTGGAGCTCCTGTCCCTATGTTTAAACACTGAAAATCAAACTGTCTCCCACATCCATCTTCACACTTCCACTGTGATGTATCATGATTTCCTTAACTTGAGAATTTTAGTTATTAGAGTGACTATGTAAAATGATCTGTAAAAGCCATGTATTATATTGTTACATATCTCTAGAATTATATGTTTTGACACGAGTTGTAAATAATATTCTTAATTAACTTCCTTTCCTGGGTTTTCTCACATTTTACGTAGCCTGAAGATGAATAGTGAACAGTTTATGCTTGAGGGAGTCGATGGCACCTACCTCACTGAGCAGATGTGGGTCATGAAAGCATTTGGAGGAGACCCGTCAGCTGGGCTCTCCTTGACACGGCTCTTGGCACGAAGTCTTCTTTCGGTTTCTCATCCTCACACAATAACTTGTGGTGTTCATACTGTGTTCTGACCTCCAAGACTTGCTTTGCTTTATCCTGCTGCACTGACTAATCCCTCCTTTGGTCAAAGTCTCTGCCGAATTAACAAATTCAGAATTTGTAAGTTTGGGTGGGTGTTTTTATGTAGGGTCTGTTAAACAACTTTAGGACACAGGAGTCCAGCCGCGCCTCTGGAACACCGTGCACACAGTGAGGACACAGGAGTCCAGCGCCTCCACTGGAACACTGTGCACACAGTAGGTACTAACTGGCTAAGTAAACAGAGACAGAGGCTCTCAAAATGAAGCCCTATATAGCTCACATAAAATCGCTATCATGTGGAGAATAACATTTCCATTCATATTAAAATTATGAAACCTAACAGACAGAGTCCTACTGCTTATAACCTCACCGGATTTATTCCCGAGAGGCAACTTGTTCACTGGGAAAACCTGACTCAGCAGGTTTAAATTACTCCTTTTGAGCCACTTAACTTCTAAATTTTCTCATTCGGTGGCTTAAACTTGACTTTAATATTGCCTGCACTCAAAACATTTGCATTTAATTGCAACAGTAGTATGCTTTGCTGTTGGCATCTGAAACATATTCATTACCAGTGTCAGGCTTACATTGAGAGAGTTGGGTTATTTGTATCCAAGAAATCAAATTCAACAAAGATAACTGAAGGCATGTAAGTAGGTTTTTTTCACTTTTTATTGTAAGAATATGCAGCCTGTAGATACACAAATTCAAATCCTTGGCAAATCATATTTTCACTGGCTGTTTGTCTAGAGATAAATAGACATGTGTGGAGAAAGTTATTTTAAGAATGATAAGTCAACACAAATTTTATTTTTTGAAATGTATATATACATATACTTGAATATATGTTCAATTCAAGAAAATATTGTGTCTGGGAAAGTAGGCCTGTAGTAGCTTACATGATGAAGAGATGTGAGCCTTATACCCATTTATTTCAAACTCCCTTAAACCTTATTCCAAATTAAAGAACATTAAGCTCGCATTCTAGGCTTCTACCTACAGGGTTAAAACAGAGGGTGGAGGTAGCAGCTGCTAGCTCTTGGTACATTCTTACCAAGAGCAGCAGGTATTCCTATCAGAACATCGGCTACTGGGGACTCAAGTGGGCAAATCAAAACCTTTGCTCTTTCAGGTTATATCGGAATTAAGAACAATATCTTCTAGGCCCACAAGTTATTGCTACAGTAATTTTAATCAGAAACAGAAAGGTGAAGGCTATGTGAACAAATGTTGACCTCATGAATCCTGTCTTTGTTGATCAAATCACATTCGTGTCTAATGTGTTTCTGAAACATTAAGTTTCTCTCTGAGAAGCAGAAGGATACCAACTTAAGACTGGTGTGTTTTGAAGATGGATAGTGACCTTTGAAAGGCATTCATTAATCACTTAGAACTGACCTGCAAAATGGAATTGAATAAATGAGACAAACCTTTGCTAAATTTTAACCCCAATTTTCACTTAAAATACTTTGGCAATCAGAAAAGAACTGTTCTTTTGACCTAAATTACCAGAAGATACTATGCTGCTCTTCCTCCTCACTGATTATGCAGATCTGTGAACAGGAAGCGATTACTGCTGTTGAAAAGATCATGTGTGTTAATCTGGGAAAGGCGAGAAGGCAATCAGACTCCACAGGGAAGACATCATAGAAAAACAGCGAGAGTGGTGGCATGCTGCCAGGGGCTGGTGGGCGCAGGCGGCAGGGGCTCCTCGCTGACCTGGGGGCGGTGGAGAAGGCGTAGTGTTACCTGTAAGGACCATGTGACATGCAGGGACACAAAGGACAGAACTATCCTCAGAGGTTTTCCACCTTCCTCCCTTTCCCCATCAGAGAAATCATCTGTAGACAAGTGGACCAAACAAGAGGACAATGCAGAGTAACCAAGGCATCATCTTGGGCTACAGTAATTTTTGGAACTAAATAAAAGGAGAGATGAAACAAGTGAAAATCAAGAAAGGCTTCTTTTTTGTTTGGTTGGTTTGGGTTGGGTTGTTTGTTTGTTTTAATGTATTCACTTTACATCACAGTCATAGCCCCCTCCCTCATCTCACCTTGGTCCCTCCGTCTCTCCCTCTTCCATCCCTCATTCCTCTTCCCCTCCTATAACCTTCCCTAGTCCTCAGAAAGGGGGAGCCCTCCTCCACTACCAACTGACCCCAGCCCATCAAGTCTCATCAGGACTGCCTGCATCCTGTTCTTCTATGGCCTGGCAAGGTTGCCCTGCCAGGGAGGTGCTCAAGAAACAGCCAACAGAGTCCATGTCAGAGACAGCCCTTGTTCCCCTACTAGAGAAACAACATGGAGACAAAGCTGCCTAATGGCTACATCTGAACAGGGGGCCTAGGTCCTCTCCTTGCATGCTCCTTGGTTGGTGCATCAGTTTCTACAGGTCCCCCGTGCCCAGATTTTTGGCTCAGTGGGTCTTCTCATGGAGCTCCTGTCCCCTCTGGGTCTTTCTCTCCCTCTTCTTCCATAGACTCCCTGCTCTCTGCCTAAAGTTTGGCTGTGAGTCTCTGCATCTGCTTCGATCCCCTGCTGGGTGGAGTCTCTCAGAGGACCTCTTTGGTAGGATGGGAAGCTTCTTACATGCAGTATGTTTGAAGAATGGGTAGGAGGAGAGAAGGGGCTCCTCGGGTGGAGAGATCACCATGGGCTGAGGACCTACCGTGTGTGCTCTCACGTGACTCTCTCGTCAGCCTCCACATGCTCACCACATAAGAGAGGAAGCGTTTGCATTGGGTCCTGGTGTTGTGCTGATTGTGTCATAAACAAACTCCCTCCATACTCCTTAGATCGAGCAACGGCATAGATTTCAGTGCTACAGGAATTGGAGAACTCAGTCAGGCTGATACCACAATGGAAAGATAAGGTGGAGGCTACAGAGGTCGAGAGCACAGTGGGAATTGAAAGGGAATGACGCGAGATGCTAAACCTCACAAACGATTTAGGAAATCAGAACTATCCGTAAAGCTTCTGGTGTTACCACGAATTAAGTTGCCAGGACGTACTGTAATGACCTGCAGTTTACCACAAGTGCCGCTAGGTGGGGAGCGTGCACTAGTCACGGCGGAAATTGCGAAGGGGATGTATCTAATTTTGAGAATTCAAGTGTTCACGTTCTAATGAAATCAAATTAGACTTTCTATTAGTGAACTATAACCTTATAACTTATAACTGTAGTTAGTAAAAGAAGAAACTGGAATGTTACTCATTGCAATTTCAACCGTAAGAGGACCTCTATGTGAAACTGAAGCTCTCTAAATAAAACTCCGGTGGGACTCTATGTTATTTTATCATTTCCTATTTAATGCCCACCCTGGAGACAACTTGGTATTAACTAATTACAAGTGTCGTTGGTAATAAATGGCATCAAGTCATTTGGAAGCTTAGATTTGAAAATGATGTTTTATTCTAATCTCGGAGCTGATGTCCTTGGGTTAGAGCCCGTTTCTTCTAGTTATGTGTGTCTCTCTGCTAGGTAACACAGGTAAGAGCAATAATTAGATATTACCCTCCTCTGCCTTCTTTGCTGCTGGGAATGCCAGCAGCAATGTTATTTACACTGTTGGCTGTACACGTCACAGAAGCAAGGTGCCTGCTTAGATCGCTCTACCCTCGCGCCTGTCACACGACCAAACAGAGTAGATGCTCACTAATTCATCGACATTTCTGCTGACCAAAAACTAGCCCACTCTCCTCCGCGTGTAGTCTCTGCACGGCCATTATAACTGCAGCTTTTTTCAACCACGTGATCGGCGTTTACCCCTATCACATCTGGCACTGACTCAAAGTTAAAGGACTTTCACACCTGCTTTATTGTAGTCTTTCATTGAAAATACATATGTATGCAAGGGTGTGTGTGTGTGTGTGTGTGTGTGTGTGTGTGTGTGTGTGCACGCGCGCATGTATTCAAGAGGCATGGAAATTTGGCATTAATCTTTCTATATTCAACAAGATTATGATTTGTATTATGCTAAATTCTAAAGATAACCTGTATTTCTATTGCTTAGACTTATCTACATAAACAGAGTTATGCATCTCTCTTCTAATTGCAGAGGTTATTTGAATTTGGAATAGTGCTGTCGTGGCGAGATGATAAATGTTAGTAGTAATTACTACGTTCAGCTTAATTTTTCCAATAACCAAGTTCTCTAATCATAATTTACAAATAAAAAGGCTTAAGTTCAATTTGCGGGGGCTGAAGCTCAGTGATATAGCATTTGTCGATAGTACTTCTATAGCCCTGTTCCAACACGGGCCGGTGAAGGGGGAGAGGGAAGCTGCAATTCAACAGTGCAGGCAAGGCACCAGAGAACACGAAGGTTCGGGCAGCGAGCCAGAAGCACGGGCGCACACTGAGCTACCTGGCTGAAGCCTCCGTGAGCTTCACTGGCTGCTGCACGCTCTTCAAATTTTTGAAAATACGGTCAAAGCAGAAAAACAGGAATGTGTACTTGAACAGATTTACAGAGTGAGACCATCAGTATAGCAATTTTGCTGGAAATTGTCAGTGAACAAAGAAAATTCTAGTCTATTAGAACTTTGGAAATCACTCACAACCTCCATGTACTATGTGATGTTAACAGTTTTGTCCGGTTGTGTAGAGTGAGAGGCAGACGCTCTCCCTCTCTAAAATAAGTGCATACTCAATCAGCGTATATCAGAACAAGGAAGAATGTGGTCAGAAGTATAAAAACTGACCCTGAAGGTTTCCTAAACTGCTACAAATATTACTAGAACTCCAAGAAAGATGGGGCGCACTCCCGTGGTACAGCCTGGCTAGGAAAGGGGTACCTCATGTCACCTAGCAGGAGTCAAAACTGTACACTCTTTCTTGGAAGGCAACTTGGCAACAGATACACACACTACAAAAACAAACCCTTTGGCCAAACAATTCCACTCACAGTAGTTCCTACACATGCCGTGTGTGAGCCTTCAAAAACCCAGGACATTCTTAATTTCTACTTTTTGTACTCTTAAAATTTATTAAAGAACTTAAAGTTGCATTTAGGAAAAACCGGTTGACTAGATATTGGAATATCTATAACCACCAATCATTATGCTGCTAAATGAGTGACCAGATTTTAACACTAATGTGGGAAAAGGACAGGGATGCTACAATATGCTATTATCTGTGCCTTCTTACAAAAAGAGGGGAAATAAAACAACACGCACATATTTCTAAACATCTGTATCTGTGTGACTGTGTTCAGAACCAACTCTAAGAATATATTAAAACATTGGGCAACAGCCATTGTACCCAGGGAGGGAAACGAAGGCTTTGGGGGCTGAGGAGTAAAGGGAGGCTTTTCTATTCCAACCTGAACATGTATTATCTATGTTTTTAAACCTTATCTTTTAAAAACATGTGATCCCTTTAGTCCCTTCTTTCCAGTTCTGAATCTTTGGCTCGAAGACACTATAAAATATATGTCAGGCACTCTTATTCAAATATGTTCTTTGCAGTGTTTTTAAATGATAAAGAAAAGAAGAAAATCAATAAAATAGTCGGCATTCAGTAGTTGAAAGCTAGAAATATATGCATTTGTGTGTATATTACTCTCTTCTTTGTAAATGTGGTACACAACTGTGTGTTCAATATTGATGATTCCAGATAAAGGCTCAGTTCCTCACTGAATTTCCAGTGTCGGATATTGTCCTTGATATATAGCCCTTGCTTGGTTAAAACTTACACAAACATTAATAAATAGAAAAGAGAATAGAATGACAGAATCTGAAACTCTAACGATATTCACCATTGATTTTTTTTTTCACTTGTGTTTTCTTTTCTTTCATTTTCTACAATGAAGTTGCTATTTTATGGCTGGAATCAGTGTAAGTGCTGGAAGATTGTGTCCTAAAAGATTCATAGTCTTGGTGTCAGGCTCATCTAGAGAGGAATGAATAGCTATTTAATGAGTACCAGTGAGAACTGCATCTGATCAGTATTGCGCACAGAAAGTCTGGGACGGATGGTGCATGGCGTATGCAAGGGCCAACTGATATATCTAGTGAACGTTGGAGAGGTTTGTGGAGGACAATTAGAATGCTGATTACAATATCACTCCACATATATAAGAAATCACAGAACTTATATTAGGATTATTTGAGCAAACAGTTACCTGGCAATTGAGATATTTCCTATAACATTTGAACTGATTTTGTTTTATATCTGAGTTTTTGACTACAGACAAATCTAAGCTCAGTCTCTCACTAGCTGAGCCATCTCCACAGCCCTCTGTGACTTTGTCCACAAAAGAAGGCTGGAATTATGGCCTTTGAAGTGTCACTCGTGGGATGTATTCCAATACACGTAAAGGCTTACCTGGCACGGCTACCAGGGTGGCTTTAAAGATAGTGCTCTCCTCTTTCTACTCTATACTTATCCTAAGTATGAAGAAAAATATTGGTTCAGAAATTGGGAAAGGGCTTATCTTCTAATCCAGCATTTAACTTAATCTCCCCAATGTTCGCTCTTATATGGTGCATTCCCTAGATGGATATATATCCACCTTACACTCAGTAATCAGCACGTACACTGCATCGAGGAAACAAAATAAACACACACAGACCTGCTTGGTCGCCCCTAGGATTTTGTTGTAAGCCAAAAACAATCATATTTCTATGCCTAAAAAAATTTAACACATTAAGATTGGTTTGAATGTTTGTGTAAAGCCACAGGCCTTTTTTATATTCACTTTTTATTTCCAAGAAATTTCTCATCATTTACAATCCAGGTACATGAGAGAAAGCTGCACTTTTGACCAGAACTTCTCTGTCCTTCCTTGCTCTCTAGTGTCAACTGCATTAATATTTTTAGATGTCAACTTTACAAAATGTCTTTATAATTCCCGAACATGTAGACTAAAGTGTCTGACATAAGTTTCCATTAAAATAAAGTAGATGGAAATGATAAAATTTAGAATAGAAAAAGATGAATAATTATGAAAAAATCCAAATTTAAGTAACATATTATGAAATTTTAACATATCTAAGTAACTTTATAATAGGGCACAGTGGTATAGTCCTGTAATCCTAGAATCTGGGAAGTTGAAACAGGAAGATTGTGACGCCAGCATGGGTTACACAGACTTTGTCTCAAAAACCTCTTCTTCTAAACCCTACTTGGATTACTTCATTAATTTTTGAAAAATCTTGGTCCTTTTGGGCTGTTATAACAGAATGTTATTTCTCACAGTCCTGGAGAATGGGAATCCCAAGGTCATGATAGATGCCTGAAGATTCAGTGTCTGGTGAGAGCCTATTTCCTGGCACATGACCTTTATTTGTGTCTTCACATGCTTCAGCAGAGTGGGGCACTACAGAGGTCTCTCCAGTGAAGGTACTAATCCTCTTCATGAGGCAGAACTCTTATGAGCCAATGGACTCCCCAAACTGCTCCTGCAAATATTATCACATTGGTGATTAGATTTCAGTGTACATTCAGTGGAGGAATATCTATAGTGAGACATCTCAGTGATTTGACTGAAGTCAGTAAATTACAAAGCCAATGGAGCATTACGAAGCTCTTGGCTAGATAAGACAAAAATCATACCAATCAGCAACATTAAAGAACAGGACAGGAGCCTTCCACAGAGGCCTCTGAAAGACTCTACCCACCAGGGTATCGAAGGAGATACTGAGACTCATAGCCAAACTTTGGGCAGAGTGCCAGAATCCTTGTCAAAGAAGAGGGAGATAGAAAGACCTGGAAGGGACAATGCCTGGGCTCAGGGGGGCCTGCAGAGACGGATACTCCAACCAAGGACCATGCATGGAGAGGGCCTAGACCCCCTGTTCAAAGGAAGCCCATTGGCTGCTCAGATTCCGAGTGGGTTCCCTCAGAACAGGGGCTGTCTCTGACATGAACTCAGTGGCCAAGGCTCTCTTATCACCTCCCTGTGGCTGAGGAAGATGATTCAGCCAGTCCTGATGAGACCTGATAGGCTAGGGTCAGATAGAAGGGAAGGAGGTCCTCCCTTCTGAGGGGACTAGGGAAAAGGAATAGGCGGATAAGAGGGAGTGTGGGTGGGACTGGGAAGAGATGAGGGAGGGGCTGCGTCAGGGATACAAATTGAATAAATTGTAATAAATATATATATAAAATGACAGGAATAAAAGTTCTCTGGGTTCTGTGGCTTTTTTTGTCATGAACAGTGTTACAGTGCCAGACATGACTCCCTCCTCCTGAACAAGCCACAGCTGAGTTGGTTACCACAGGATAAAAGTGCCACAAGTGCACCTTTTAGACCATGTTGCCATCTGGCCATTGCTGCAGTTTGCAGGCATAACAGATAGACAGGACTATTGACTGCTCTTCTCCCTGGTCCTAGGGAGGAGGTTTCCATGTCAAGTCCAGCTTCATTCCTCCAGGTCCTGCGTCCAAAGTGTGGCTATCTTCAGCAATGGGATTACTTTCAAGCTCTGGGAAGTAACCTAGGCCAATAGCAACAATCTATACTGCTTTGGAAGGTTCTTAGATTCCCATGACCAAGGACTTGAAATATTTTCCAGGTCCAGTACTGGGTTTTGATAGGTAGTCAATGTTTTTTTTTTTTGTTGTTGTTGTTTTCTTGTTTTGCTTTTCTGGAGGAGCATTATCACTCCATATAAAGTAACTTTAACTAAACTAATTCACTATTTCTGTCTCTTTCTTAGTAAACATAAAATTATATGACCCCCTGTGGGTTTTTTAAACATCCTTAGTGTTATTTAATCCTCCTCCTTCCCTCTGCCTCTGAGTTACTCTCTCTCCTCCCTTCTCTGGTAAGTCTCGCCTACCCATTTCCCCACTAGAACTAGAAACTACTACACTGGCTGAGGTGACCTAGCCCCAGACCTCTGGGAAGGGCCTTCTTTATCACCAACACTTTCCAACTCCTTAGAAAACAGTCTGTTTTCCTACTGAGTGCTAGGATCTGCTGGCCGGTAAACTAGTATACAAGGCTCACTCAGTACATATGTACTGATGTACTGAGAGATGTGTACTTGAAAGCTACAGCAAGGAAAACATACTTTCCTAAGCCTTGATATTAGACCACAGTCCTCTTCCCCATCCTTTAAGACCGTTTGTTGAGGGGGTCTACAAACACACTTCCTAACGGTAGCAGCTTCATCCTCAGACAGACGTAGGAACCATCTGTTCTCTTACATGACAGACTGATCTTCCACAGGCATAATCAAGCAAGTCACCTGTGCCCCGGCCAAGTTCTAGATTGTTTATTCAGTTAGTTAGAGAGAGTTGTGTTCTCCTTAAACATTGAAAGAGCCAGGAATAAAAAGCAAACTTTGTTAAGAATGGAAAAATATAGAGCCCTATTTTTCTGTTCTCACATGACATCAGCTGGCTGTTTGCTGAGGGTACCTCTGGACCTCCAGGGCAGTCAAAAGACATCTTCATAGAGAAATGCTTCTCCTTCTATGTGGGAGCAACTCCTTGTCTACTGAACCTGATATTGATTTAGACTTTTAACAATAAATCATTTGTTACTTTTTAAGTTTTATAAAATGCAGTTTAAAGGACAGACTGGTAAGGTAAGAGGAATAAAACAATGTTACTATGACCCCAGAAGATACAAAAAAATGCAAAATCAACAGTCACTAGGGCAATGCAGTATTGATATAAATCACTTTCCTGAGTCCATGAATGACCTGAGAAGGAATGTGGCATTCCTCAGTGAACAGATTCATGTCTGCTGCTGTGTCCGCTGACTTCGAAACCACCCTGGCTCCTACTGATGATTTTTTTTCCTTCCATATTACTGAGAGAAGTAGAAGCAATTAGAATTTCCAAGTCCTGGTGTCTTCATGTCATTCAAGAAAAGAACTACTTCATGACTCTGTTTTCTTCCCTTCCCACTGGTCACTGAGCAAGATTCATTTATTCTTCCTTTCTTCTCTTTGCCTGATCTCTTTGGAAACATCAAAGTTACAGTGCCTCTCTTCTTTTCTGTGCTAGATCACTCCAACATCACGTAACTGTGCTCTTTGCAAAATTTAATATGATGTGAATCTCAAAGAGTTAAAATGGACATCATGATTATAATAGGCTCTAGTACCTCCCTCTATTTCATACTGACAGACGGACAGATGGATCGTTCCCTGTACCTTCCACTAGACAAGTCCACTCTCTGAGTTATGTCCTCAGCAGGTTTTTACTAGTTCTTATCTTTAAAACAAAAAGAAGAAAACCAATCTGGACTCCACGCACATACTCTTGAACTCTCTCCTCAGTTCTCCGCAACTCGCAGCGAGACTGTCGGAGAAGTGTCTGCAGTGAGTGTATCTACGCACACCCTCACACATTGCCTAGTCCAAAGCTTCCATCCATCCTCCCCCGCACCGAGCTGCGGCGACCCTTGTTCAGACCACAGCTCCTACGCACCGGATCTTCCTGTGCCTTTCTCGAGGCTTTGTTCCTTTCTTTAGTCGCTTCCTTCTGTTGCACTCTCAGGGTGTTTCCTAGTTGTTCTTCCCCACCCCTGGTTTCCTCCCCAGGACTTAAGTGCTGTCGAGCCTCCGAGCTTTCTGTCCTGGCTCATTCCATCCACTCCTCTAATACCGTAGTTCTTAAATGACGAGGACTCTGAAGACCATCCCTCCTGTTCTAACATCTGTCAATGTGGCATCACATCCTGGCTGGGCAGGTATCTTACAACTGTTTCATGATGCCAATACAACTCTTTATCTGTTCTTTTCCCAACTGTATTCTTTCTCTACTCTTCTTAGACTTAATAAAATATGGTTCCTTTTCTATTTGCTCAAGACAAAAAAAAAAAAGGAGGTAAGTCTTAGATTTTGTTTCCTACCTTCCAGATAGTACCACGTCCCTTTCTAAATCATGAATGTGTATGTTATAAAAGCTGGCTGGTTTTCCCGTTCTAATATATTCTGCCTAACTAGAATATTTTTAATGTACGGCAGCTGTTAGATGGTGTGATTCTGGCTAAAGTACTCCACTGTGCTGCACCAAGTATGTAGTCCCCACAACGATCTGACAGCTAAGGCCCTCTGTGTAGCATTGCTACTTCCATGACAGCTTTCTAAGCGGCTCTCCCTTCACCTAAACCACACCAGGTCTCCCGCTGGTCCAGGCAGAGGAGCGGCTTGGTTGTTACGGACACAGCTTCCTGAGAGATCAGTTACTTCCCCAGCAGTTTGGGCCGGGTGGTGTGCGCTGTCTGCTTCCAGCATGGCCCTTACCTCTCTTCTGCGAACTGTTGTTTACATAAGAGAACGCAGATACTAGAAAGAGGGAATGGAAAACAAGGGAGCCATTCCACATCTTCCTCCATGCTGCTGCTCCAGGCCACATTTCTTGGTAGTGATCAGGTAGCTGGGTCTCCCGCTGCTCAGCTGGCCACTGAACAGGTTCCTCCACGATCTCCAATGCTAACCTCACCTCTCTCTCACAGAGGCTTCCTATGATTCTCAGTTTTCCCTTCCCCGTGGTAGCCCTTCCTCTAATTCCCATTGACTAAACTACTCAGAACAGTTTTGTTTTCCAAACAATAGAAACTCGATTGTAAAGCTCATCTCCGAGCTGCCGCGACCATTGCGCCCCTTTCCACGCAGGCGCCGGTGTGGCCTCTCACCCTCTGCTGGTTTGCTTGCTTAGCTGTGCGTTTGTTTGGCGTTGTCCTGCTTATCACTCTGTCCCTGGAATCCAGCATCCTCAGGGACTGTGTCAGTGACTAATACCAGTTGATAATCAACATTTGTCAAGTCGGTAAGTGAAAGAGACTTGGCAAAATGGGTACTTCTCAAACACAGACGTGATATGAATTAAGTGAACAGTAAATAAGGCTCCCGTACAAATTCCTAGAAAAATAGAGAACTGGGAACATTACCAGATGGGGAAAAGGCAACTAGCGATTAGGAAGGAGCGAACATTTATGCAATACCTACGGATACACCGCTTAGTTTACACCCACCTTAACTGCCAACACCTGATGTGAAGGACGTGGCATGTGACAAACAGGGCCAGAACTTCCGAACCTACACAAGTGTGCCCGGTGTGTAGGAGGATTCAGGTTCACAGCACCCACCTGCTTGACAAGAACAGACCCAGAGAAGCATGCGATAGCCTCAATCTGGGTTCATCCCACTTTCATTTTAAAAATAAATACATAAATTACCGTTTCTGTGCTATAGTTTTATCTCTATGGCAAGTAACTGATCCAAAAGAAGAAAGATTTATTATGGCTCATGGCTCAGTGGATTTTAGTCCATGGCCAGCTGCTTCAGTGGTTTCTGATCCAGGAAGAGGCAAAAAAAACAAAAACAAAACAAAACAAAAAAAAAACCCAACCAACCAACAACAACAAAGAAAAAAACAACACCACACTTAGAGGAAGGGTGTGACCCAGCACAGTTACTAACACCCTCCTAGTGAAGAGAAGAGAGGGAGAGAGGGAGAAAGAGGAAACAGAGACAAAGGAAAGAGGGCAAACTCTGTGGAAGAGATGCCTTTCCTCTAACCAGAGAGTACCTCTCACCATTCACCCCAAATGCCATCAAATTGTGACAGACTTCCTGATTGAATCACCTTTCTAGGATCAGACCCATCAGCTGAGGACCAAGCCTTCAGCACACGAAATTGTGGGGGACACTTGATTTTAAACCAGAATAATCCCTAAAGGATATACCCTACGTTCTTAAACCAACGGTTGGCCACGAGAGAGAACATGAGGGGCTTTTCAAACTGATCCCCGTGTTGTTTTGTTCTTTCCCATTCTTTTTCACGCGTCGCGCACATAACTAACTGCGAGCCCATGACTCGCCCCTCCGTCAATTACAGACCATTATTTACACAAGTGAGGGAAACAAAAATGTTGCCATTAAATAAACAAAGTGAGCCTTCAGTGCTCTTATGAATTCCAAGCTCAGAGTGAGCCTGTTCTCATGATTTACGCTGCTGTAAGAAAAGGTTTGGGGAGCAGGCCTGCCCCGTGGGTCAGCAGGGACCCCCAGAGCTCTGGGTTCTCACTCAGGTGTGTGCCACATATGGCATCAATAGAGAAAGACGGCCTAGCTCTCCCCCTCTGCCTCGAGCTTCGTCTGCACCTCCATTGTTTCTGCTGCAGCAGTCGACTGGCCACGTCCAGGATCTTAGAAATCCTCAGTTCTGTTCCTGGCTCTCCATATTATGCCAGTAATGATGGTTGTAGAAAATTGAAGAGGAAAAGGCCTAAAGCCCTAAACTGGGTAGAGGAAATCACTATTCCCTGATGTTAATTTTCCCTGTTTAGTGGATTCAAGTCAGGCCATTAACACTACTTCAACATTGCCTCTTTCCTGTTTTTTTTTTTCTTAAGACATTCCCCTACCCAAAGACATCATATTCTCAGAACGCTAAAAACACACAGAAAAAAATCATGAAAATGAAATAGCAATAAAGCTGTTGTTGGCTTCATATAAAAAAATATTATCCAGTATTTAAATGGCGATTATTTCCAGAAACTTGGCAATTGTAACCGTACAAATGATAAAATTGATTCCAGTCACAGTCCATCTTTGTTTGGAAAGGAAATACCAGTAGTGTTTGAAAAATGGGTTATTAAGGACCTTGGTTTGCTGAAGGTGGCTCATATGTTCTATTTGCTAACACAGCATCTTGTTGGGAAAAAATAATAAGTGCAGCTTTTCTTTACCCCATATTATTTTCACTATGAATCTTTAGAGCAGGAAATAAAGAGCAGCTAATAGCTCGTGGGGCATGTGGAATTAGTTTAAGCAGAGCCAAGCCCTGGTGCTGCTGACTGCATCCTCTTTCCTGTGCTGTTTTGTCTACACTGGGCCTTAGAACATGTCAACAAATCTCTTTTAAGCTCAGACAGGAGGACGGATGGTGGCTCTCTCTCTGTAAGGGAGTAATTTATAACAGATGTGCTTTTCCAAAAAGGTACAAGTTTGTCTTGTAAAATATTTGTAAAGAAAAATAGCCTCTGGATTTCACAAAGTAATTCTTACTTATGTTTGGAGATGTCACAAAGAGCATTTATTGTTTTTACAATACTAACATGATTTCTTTCTCGCATAATTTGATTAGAACTTAGCATTAGTTTTAAGGAAGAGCCGAGTTTAAAGATGTGAAACGATATGCTGAGAAACACCATATGTGACTCGTGGCTTTTGAACAGTGACCTCAAAGAAGCCCAGTTTGAATTCTGAGACATTGCTAGAGATTATTTTCAACTAGTAGTAACATCTTAGCTCCTCTCACCCTCAGTTTCCTAATCTGTAAAATAGCATAGACACTTGCTGCTGCCATCTTGAGTGGGAAATGAAATTCAAAGGCTTTAGAAGTTATAAGGTTTAAAAATATGATTGTTTTCATTTCTTTATAACTATTGAGAAGAGAGGGCCCCACATCACATGTCTATCTCTCTCTGCGCATATATGCATGTGTATGAACCCCTCTCACCTATTGAACGGGGAATCCTTCTCTTACAAGATCTGGGCTGAACATCTGGGACTGCTACTGGTGGGCACTTCCAGCCTAGCACGCATGGAGCCCGGGTTCCATTCCCAGCAGCACATAAGAGAAGCAAAACAAAACAAAGCCAAACCGATACAAAGCAGAGCTTATCTGCTGAAGGTTAAAGAACTCTGTTCCTAATTCAGCCACTTGGCCTGCTGAACAAATTGCTGGCTCTAATGCGGTGTCTGACTTGCATTAGCACTGACTGATAAAATCATGTGACCCACATGATAAATAGTGTGTGTCTCGCATGAGTGTGACCAGTGGCCTGTGGAGAACACACAACTTTCAGCAGGTGAGGAATATTGTAAACAGATGAGCTTTCCATTCAGGAGCCATTTCTCAAACCCCAACTCTCAGGTGAGAACACACACATCTGGCAGTACCAAAGACTGTGGCAAGGTAAAACTTCAAGCCAGAGCTCCTCAGCCTCCGTGAGTAGAGAAAGGGACTGCTTCTGCTAGCCCTGAGGGGCTATGGTTAAGAACACGAGGAAGTCTATAAGATACAAACATAAAATAATGGCTTGTGGGAGAAAAAGTGTTCTTTTTATGAAATTGGATGGAAGCTTTAGCATTTATTGTTTTTTTTTAATCTGAGTGTGTGTGTGTGTGTGTGTGTGTGTGTGTGTCTGTGTGTGTCTGTGTGTGAGAGCGTGAGGCTGTGTATGTGAGTGTGGAAGAATGACTGAGTTTGAGTATGTGGATGTGAGTGTGTATCTATGTGTGAGTGTGTGTGTATATGTATGAGTATGTATATGTGAGTATGTGGATGTGTCTGTGTGTCTGAGTGTGTGGGGATGTGTGTGTGTGTGTGTGTGTGTATGGTGTGTGTGTGTGTGTGTGTATGAGTGTGTGAGTGTATGTGAGTGTGTGTATGTATGTCTGAGTGTGGAGGGATGTATGTGTGTAAGTCTGTGTGTGTTATATGTGTGTGTATGTGTGTTGTGTGTATGTGTGTGAATGTGTTTGAGTGTATGTGTCTGTATGTGTGTATGTATATGTGTGAGTGTGTGTGTTTATGTGTCTGTGATTGTGTGGGGGTATGTGTATGTTGTAGGTTTCCTCCTCTGTCACTTGCAGTAGCTGGCAATTAACACAGTGTGGACTCACAGTGGCTGTGGTTGCACACACGTCATGCCCAGAGTCTAGCACACCAGAAGCTCAGCACCAACGGGGAAAGGACTCACGAAGCATCTCCCAGAGCTGAGGAGCTACAGCAATGCTGGCTTCTGGCAGAGGAAGTGGCAGTTTTCTGCATGTGGCCCCTGGTGCGTTACCCAGGCACCACTGGCAGCAGGAAATAGACTCTGTGTCCTACAAGAAAGACACAACACACAAAACTGAGTAGGAGAAGCGATTGGGAAAGGAGAGGAATTGTAGGGAAGGGAGTAAAGGTATATCTGATTGAAACATTATTTGCATGTATGAAATGCTCAAGCAATAAAAGAAAAAAGAAAAAACTCTGATCAGCATCAGCTATTTAGATTCAGCCACAATCTGTCTTTATCACTGAAATGTTAGAAAGAGCAGGGCAGTTTCCACCTAACTGTGAAGTTCTCTGAGAGCGGCTGTCCATAACTTCAGAGCCCTTGCTATTTTAGAATTGACTTTTTCCTTTTTTTAATGAAATTTTTATTTTTTTTTAAATTAATTACAGTTTATTTACTTTGTATCCCAGCTGTAGTCCCCTCCCTCATTCCCTTCTAATCCCTCCGTCATGTCCTCCCAAGCCCCTCTCCAAGTCCACTGATAGGGGAGGTCCGCCTCCCCTTCCATCTGATCCTAGCTTATCAGGTCTCATCAGGACTGGCTGCAATGTCTTCCTCTGTGGCCTAGCAAGGCTGCTCCTCCCTCAGGGGTGGGAGGAGGTGATCAAAGAACTGGCCACTGAGTTCATGTCAGAGACAGTCTCGGTTCCCCTTACTAGGGAACCCACTTGGATACTGAGCTACCATGGGCTACATCTGAGCAGGGGTTCTGGGTTATATCCATGTATGGTCCTTAGTTGGAGAATCAGTCTCAGAAAAAGACCCCTGTACCCAGATATATTTGGTCCTTGTGGAGCTCCTGTCCTCTCCAGGTTTTACTAATTCCCCCTTCTTTCATATGATTCCCTGTACTCTGCCAAAGGTTTGGTTATGTGTCTCAGCATCTGCTTTGTTACCCTGCTAGGTGGAGTCTTTCTGAGGCCCTCTATGGTAGGCTCCTGTCCTGTTTCTTTTTTTCTCCTACTTCCAATGTCCATCCCATTAAATAATAATAATAATAATAATAATAATAATAATAATAATAATAATAA
>NW_026587759.1:2113749-2157870 GCF_907164565.1 Psammomys obesus
AATAATAATAATAATAATAATAATAATAATAATAATAATAATAATAAGTGACTTTTTCCTAACTTTGGTGGCGGGGATTGGGATTGGGTACTGGGGATTGAACCTAGGGCCTCAGGCATTGAAGGCAAATGTTCAGTCCCAGCCTTCTGTACCTTAGCTTTAAAATGGCAATGTGTAAGCAAAAAGGCTTTTAAGATTTTATCTCTCTCTCTCTCTCAAAGGAGGTTTGAGGAGGGCAGTGTCTGGGTTTTCATGTTCTCAAAATCTTTCCTCAATCTGTTCATCTGGACTTTATAGAAAACCCCATGGGCACACAGATTCTTCTTTCAGCACTTAGGGGCAAAAGTAGTCATCGATCCTTATTTCCCACTTGGTTATTTGGCATCTGTTATTTGGCCTAGAGATAGGCGCTTTGGCCTTTCTGTTCATTCCAAGTCTTGAAGATAGGCCATGGGCCAAAGGCTCATGGCAGCTAAGGTGAAAGGTTCAGGAGAAGGTGTGCGGCCTGCCTGATGACAAGGAGAAGAACTGAAGGCTTTGATGTTGGCATGTAGTTCTGAATGGACTTTCAAGTGCCCACAAGCCTATTAAGTGTCCCTCGGGATCTCAGTAATGAGGGACCTACCCAGCAGAGTCTGGCTTTAGGTTACCTCCCTGTGACAACAGGCACTCATCCTTGTGTACTTTCAGTAAGTTTTGTCTTCATTTATTAGGTAAATATTTTATGTGAAGACTTTCATAAACATTTTAAATTGGAGGTTCCATGGTTAGAAATCTGCTTTGGTGTCATTTTCTTTCTGATCCAAGTCATCTTCTGAGGTCCCTGCTCATTCTCCTGTTTCCTGGGCCTGTTCTCCAAAGCCTTCTCATCCTCCTCTTTCTCCTTTCTTTTAGTTCTATTAACATCCTCTTCCCTTTCCTCTTTCTTTCTTTCCCTCATGGGTTCCATCATAGAGTTTAGAGCACTGTCAAATGTCTAAAAGTCCATTTCATGTTGTGCTGCACATGTGAGGTTTTTGTCTGAATGTCTGTTGCTTTACAATAATCTTTCTATTGCATACAAACGGAGAACAGTGTTATTACAGACTGTCGTGAAAAGCATAAGACTACTTTGTGTCAGAGGGTACAACAGCAGCAAAGAAATACGGCTATTTATTCTGGCACAGTAAAAAAGTAAACCAAAGGGCGGGGAAAGTACAGTTAAGATGTGAAGTAAAATTTAAAATTAATTAATTTAATAAAAAAGTAAACCAAAAGCCAAACAGAACACAAAGCCTCTGTTGAGCTAGAAGGGGAGGAAAAGATCTTCTCAGTGTAAATTGCAAAGAATCATTTTCTACCATGGGATCTGAAAGGCAAACAATAAGTTACCTGGAACAAAAGGAAGGAAGGAAGGAAGGAAGGAAGGAAGGAAGGAAGGAAGGAAGGAAGGAAAAAAGAAAGAAAGAAAGAAAGAGAAAGAGATTCATAAATACTCCTGCAGTCAAAAATTTGCTATAACAATTCAATTTTTTTAAACATCAACCAAAAGGAATACAAATAATTTGAATTAATTTTTTTTAATTCATGGTACTACAAACACTAGTTATTTATAGATGTTTTGTTTCTGCCATGATTGTACAGGAACTTTATATGTATTTATTATCATATTTAATCATTTCTCCATAAATGCCTGAAATATAGTTTTTTGAGAACTGCTCTATTTGGGAGGCTTTGGACAAAAATGTTTAGTGAGCACATTTAAGGGGCCTGAGCAAGAGTGAGTAGTGCACACCTGGTGTTTATCTCTGAAGAGAAAAGTTCTGCATGTAAAACCATCACTACTCACCCTCCTAACCTTAAATACGCCTCAGGTCTTCTCAGTCTCAACAGGGAGCTCCTGGCCTTAAGACAAATATCAAGAAAAGACCCAGGCACAAGTAAACCGGGTAAGACTCGGTGTAGTAGGAACCGAGGAAGACACTTAACTAAGATTCAGTCGCCAAGGGACTTTGAGTTGCCAAGCTGCTCTCTGTGAAATCAGTATTCTAGATTTGGGCTGAAATATAGTTTTCTATATCTGAAAAAGAAGAAAATGTTGGCAGAGAAAAAATATCTGATCCCTTTTTTGATGTCTCTACGCAATCTTTATATGTGCTAACCAATACAGTTTCAATAGATCAGAGGCACAAAAGTCAATCACATCTTACTAAAGTACTGTGGAAAGGGGGGAAGAGCAAACTGTCCTTAGCGTAGAATATGGATTGGACAAAACATAAACACATTCCAAATGCCTGGACTCCGTGTTCGTCCACAGAGTTCCATGATAAACTAGTTATATCTTAGCTAATCTCAGCCTTTGTAATGTGTTTGTGCCACGGTGAAACAGCAAAACTTTGAAGGAGAAGAAAAAGTCAACTAAAACCAGCTTTTAACCGAGGTGTCTCAAATCTCTATATTTTCCTCAAAGAACAGTGTGACCATATGCCCTGGTCTGGGGGCAGAGTTATATTTTATGTTTGCTATCCTGGCATAAGATTACCTTCTTCCCTCTTCCTCTTTGATCTTTTAGCCTTTCCCTTTTTCATATTTCTTTTAGTTCTATTAACAACCTTTTCCCTTTCCTTTTTTTTTTTTTTTTTTTTTTTTTGGTTTCCCTCCTGGATTCCATCAGGAAGCTTAGAGCACTGCTTTGTATCCAAAAGTCCATTTATATTGTGCAGCACAGGTGATGTTCTTGTCTGAATACAATAATCTTTAGTATCACATTTTCCTGAAAAAAAAAAAATAAGGCTACTTTGTGTCAGAGAAAGCAACAGCAAAGAAGAACAGATACTTATTCTAGAAAGGTAAAAAATAAATGAACCTCCTTTTCAGTTCAAGACAAACACTGTCTCAAGCCCAGTCAATTTTGTAATAGCAATATCTGGAACAAGCATTCTACATCTGCTATGGCCAGAACAGCACAGGTGTTCCCCAGATAGACCTTCTATGATGTCAGTAAGGCTGGCAATTACCACGTTGGCGGATCCCTAGATGCGTCAGTGACTGAAGCGAGATGGTGGTTCAACATGAGGAGTGAGACTTAGAGCTCACACCCCTCAAGCCTATCACTTTGGCTTCCTGTTCTCATCCAGATCAAGACCCCTTGGAGGCCTCCCCTTCTCTGAGAAGAAGAGGAGAGAATGGAAGGAGAGGGGCATGAGGGTGGGACTGGGAGGAGAAGAGGTAGGGGGCTAGGATCAGGCTGTAAAGTAGTGTAATAAAAAATTATATTACATAGAATCTAAATGGTTATACAATTTAAAATTTATAGTTATAAACTGTTTTCCTTTTTATTGTTTTAATTTTCTTTTACATTCTGACCACAGTTTTCTTCCCTCCTCTCTTCCCAGTCCCTCTCCCCTTCCTCCACCCCCATCCTTTCATCCTCTGTTTCTCTTCAGAAAAGGGCCACCTCATTGGATATCAAGTTGCAGTCAGAATAGACATCCCTCTTCTATTAAGGCTAGACAAAAGAATCTAGTAAGAGGAAAGGGCTTCAAAAGCAGGCAACAAAGTCAGAAACAGCCCCTGCTCCTGCTGTTAGGAGTCCCACAAGAAGATCAAACTACACAACTGTAACATATATGGGAAGGGCCTAGTCAAACCCATGAAGCCTTCCTGGTTGGCAGTTCAGTCTCGGTGAGCCCCTCTGGACCCAGGTTAGTTGATTCTGTGGGTTTGCTTGTGGTGTGCTTGGCTCCTCTGGCTCTTACAATCCTTCTTCCCCTTCTTCTGCAGGATTCCCCAAACTCTGCCTAATATTTGGTTGTGGGTCTCTGCATCTATTTCCATCAGTTGCTGGATGAAACCTCTCTGATGACAATTGAACTAGGCACCAATCTATGAGTATAGCAGAATATCATTAGGAATCATTTAATTAACTTTTTTTTCTTTTTTCGCCATTCATATTTAGTTCTGTTGTGGGTTTCTGGACTATCCAGCCTCTGGTCCCTGGCTCTCAGGAATGGGCCTGGGTCTCCACCTGGACCAGTCATGGTTGACCACTCCTACATTCCTGTTCTACCTTTTACATCAGCACATCTTGAACGCAGGAAAATTTGTTGGTTGCAGGTTTTGTGGCTGAGTTGGTGTCCCAGTCACTTCATTGGAAGTCTTGCTTCATTTGGGCTCTGTAACCCCCATTGCTAAGAGTCTTAGCTAGTATCACCCTCATAGCTACCTGGGAGTTTCCATTGCCTTGGGTTTTTAGCTTATCCCAGGGATGCACCCTCATTCCAGTGTTCTCTCCCAGTACTCTCTCCTGTCCTCCCCACAACTAATCCTCCTGTTCCCATCCCCCACCCCCATCCAGTCCCCTTCCCCCATGCACCTGCAATGTCTATTCTGTTTTTCCTGCTCTGAGAGTCATGTGACTCCCCACCACCTTCTAAGCTCTCTTTGTTACTTAGTTTCTTTGGTCTGTGGATTGTAGCACAATTTTGGCCTAAAAAGTAATCTTTATGGCTAATATCCACTTCTAAGTGAGTACATTCCATGTTTGTTTTTCAGGGTCTGGGTTACCGCACTCAGGATGATCTTTTCTAGCTCCATCCATTTATCTGCAAGTTTTATGATGTTATTGTTTTTAATATCTGAGTAATATTCCACTGTGTAAATGTACCACAGTTTATTTATCTATCCTTCAGTTGAGGGACATCTAGGTTGTTTACAGTTTCTGGCTATTAGAAAAAAGCTATTGTGAACATAATTGAGCAAATATCCTTGTGGAATGGTGGAACATCTTTTGGGTATATGCTCAGGAGTGGTATAGCTGGGTCTTCAGATAACACTATTCCCAATTTTCTGAGAAAGCTCCAGACTGATTTCCAAAGTGGCTGTATACGTTTTCACTCCCACCAGCAATGGAGGAGGGTTCTCTTTGCTCTGCCTCCTTGCTGTTACTTGTGTCTTTGAGCTCAGCTCATCTGAGAGGTGTAAAATGAAATTTCAGAGTCATTTTGATTTGCATTTTCCTGATGGCTAAGGATATAGAACATTTCACTAAGTGCCTTTCATCTTTATGAGATTCTTCGATTGAGAATTCTCTGTTTAGCTCTGTACTCCACTTTTTAATTGGATTATTTGGTTTGTCAATGTCCAGCTTCTTGAGTTTTTTTATTAGTCCCCTGTCAGATAGGGGATTGGTAATGATCTTTTCCTATTCTGTAGGCTGCCATTTTGTCCTTTTGATGGTGTCCTTTGCCTTACAAAATATTTTCAGTTTTATGAGGTCTCATTTATTAATTGTTGATCTTAATGTCTACATGATTGGTGTTCTGTTCAGGAAGTTATCTCCTGTTCCAATGCATTCAAGACTGTTCTCCACTTTTTTTTTCTATCAGGTTCAGTGTTTTCTACAAGTAACTTTTTTTTTACATGTTGAAAAGAAATATTAATCATTTTTAAACCAATGTCACTACTGAGCCTTTGGATGATTAACTACTCTGTGGTATTTCTTTCATCCAAACTGGCTTATAAAAGAAAGCAAAAATGACAATAAAAGAAATGTACCAATTTATTCCCTACTAATAAAGTATTGAACATTAGGGGGAAGGTGTGAAATATTGGAATGCAACATGGAGCAATTTCATTACCCATTGCAGTTTTGGGTCATATACTATATATAAAGAGTAATTACTTCATTGGCTGGCGACCACAGTGAAGGGATATAGAATCTGATGAAAGAGATTGTGCGATAAACATTTTACCCCAGTGTATTTGCTTCCCCAAACTTTACCAACTTTTCGGCAAGCCTATCTTATTCTGATGACAGTGGCATGGGAGTGGCAGTGAGATCAAAGTGAGAGAAAAACAAAGAAATTGTATGAGCCAATTTTTAAGAATCCTATTCAAGAACTGAATTTTAAAAGTAACTATTTAAAATTGCCGCTGTAGTGGCTCTGGTGCTGAGGATCCTCTATGCAGCATGTCATTTATGGTAATTCTGAGATTCCTCACACATCTTCCCTTCCTACCCTTGAGGGAAACTTCTGGATTGCAGTTTCTTGCTGAAGAATTTAGCTGCATGATGAGCCTTAAGGCTAGTTAGGGTCATACAAGTAAATATTTCCTTTTTCCCACTTGCTTATCCTACTGAAGCTTTAGAGAGGAACTGAAATCTCTCTCACAGGATGAAAAAGCCACTGATACTGGCCTGTTCCAGCGCCAGCCTGACCCTGACAGTTCTCTGGAGCCGCAGTTTCTAGCAGTAGTGAAAGGATACTAAAGCTGGTTATGAGGGTTGGATTGGATATATGAGAAGCACTGTATAGTACTCACTGAACATGTGTTTGTCTCTTTTTTTTTTTCAAAATTACCTAAAGCTTATTAAAGTTCAAAATACACAAAAGCCAAAGTAAAATCATGCCCTGTGAATAATTCTAACTTCCCTTTTTCTTCTTTCTTTCTTTCTTTCTTTCTTTCTTTTTTTTCTTTCTTTCTTCAATATTGGGAGGGGGAGTTTAAATATAAAATGTTAATTTCATTGAAAAGTTTTATGTATCATTTTAATTTTTCACTTATTTGAAGTAGACCATAAGTATTTCATCATTAAAATTTTCATGTTTTGTGGTTGCCAAAATAGTCCTATTCAATGTGTTAATGTTTTTTTTTTGTTGTTGTTAATTTTATAACAAGACTGCAACAAAAATATTTACAGGAGCTTATTGCATGAGCACACTGGGAATATCATACTGTCAACTGGAATATTTGTTGCTATTGTTTTACCTAGCTAGTCTTTAAAACCTCTTTTTGATAGTGCTGCAGCTCAAAGGCCAAAGATTCACACATGCTTAGGACACACTATAGCACAGCCTGTATCTCAACCTGAAAGTTTTAAAGTTACGGCGACTTTTGGCACAGTTTTTAATGTTATGAAATCACTGCTATCAATTTTTTTCTGTCATTTTTTAAATGCTTGTTTTTAGAAAATTCTTTCCTACCAATGTAAGTAAATATCTATATTGTCTTTATAATTTACTTACAGCATTTAGCTTTAAACATTACTTTAGAATATATTTAAGGTAAAGATTGATGTAGACTTAGACTACCTAATGGAGTTGAGAGTTTAGCATAGTTTTCCATAAACTGTTTTCTATAAATAGCAACTAAATTGCTCATTCACAAATTCCTTCTATATGATGAAACCCTGCCCTACTTTTTGCTGACAGTATCTCGAATAGCCCACTCTGGCCTTGAATTCTTGGTCATACTGCCTCCACACCCTGAGTGCTGGGATTACAAGCATGCATCCAGCATGATGCCTTATATATTAGCTTTTTCCCGGTATTCATGTTTCATTTTAATTAAGCATGTGGTCTACAAAATGTTTTCTCATGATTTCCCCCTTTTATAGAAATGTCTTGACTACAGTTACATATTTATCTTCCAAGCAAATTTAGAAGCACTTTATCAAATTCTCTCCATTTCTGTCTTCTCCAAATACAAGGATTTGGTTGAAATTGCAATAAATATGTACATTCAACCAACCCCCTCCCAGTATTCTACATTATAATGTGGCCATATTTGTTTTCATAATTTTTTGAGGTTATATCAAAGTACTTTGTTGTTATCGTGAAAAACAGCACATGGCCCTGAACAAGAACCTTATGTTCAGAGGAGCTTTCCCTATACACACAATGCCTTCAGCTGGCTTATTTTTCTTTTCTGGAGCTGGATATTGGGGCTAGAGATGTGCTAAGCATGCAGTCTACCACTGGCGCATACTCCAGTCCTGCAGAGTTTTGTTTTTGTTTGTTTGTTCTGTGTTGATTTTTTTTTTTTTTTTGCTACATACAGAATAGATAATAAGAGCACTTTGCTTCATAGACATAAAAGAAGTCAACTGATACTAAGGATCAGGCCAACTTTGAAGTTATTAAAACAACCAGAAAGCCATTGGTTATTCACTTTATCTAAAATGTACAATTACATAAGATTGCCTGGGTGGAATTAATATTTTGTTTTGTAAAATGAAGAGGGAGAATACATAAGAAATTGATGCATCTTGGTGTGTCGTGGTCAGCGAAGGGTGACTTTTGAATAGAGTGGAGAATGCTGGGTATGGAATTACTTCCTATATTATGGGGTTTACCTTATCCCTTATCTACCTCCCTTGACAATCTTCTTTGGCATAAGACAACCGTTTCAATTAGTATTTCATTGCTGTGAAGACACCATGACCAAGGCAACTTTTATAAGGAAAAACATTTCATTGGGGCTGGCTTGAGTTTCAGAGGTTTAGTCCCTTGTCATCATGGCAGGAAGCATGGTGGTGTCCAGGTACACATGGCCCTGGATAGAAAGCCAAGAGTTCTACATCTTAATCCACAAGCAGCAAGGAGCGACTGTTCCACATTGGGTGGAGCTTGAGCATATATAGCCTCAAAGCCCCACCTCCACAGTAACACACTTCCTCTAATAAGGACACACCTCCTAATAGTGCTACTCTCCATGGGCCAACCATTCAAACACATGAGTCTATGGAGGCCATACCTATTCAAGCCACTACAATGACTAATGTAGAAGATTCTTCTATTGAAATTAAATTTGAAATAAGAACTCTGATTGGTATCTGCAATTATGATCAAATTATAAAGTTGGCCTACATGGCCTTGGTCCCAGGGTACTGTGAAGTCCTTGGAGGGAGCCTTTGCACCCGTGATCCATTTGTCCTTGGTTTCTAGGTGGCAGAACAGCAGAATGCCAGCCCTGGCCAAGTACTCACAATACAGTGTTAGGACTCTTTCAAAGTGAAATTTAGTATATAAATGTGCAACATGACATTATTATCTTAGCTTCCTGGCTGCTTTCAGCAAGCACTAACTGCCACATGAGGTCTCAAGTGTTCTGGCACAGTCTGCAAGTGTTCAAAAGAAGTTAAAGTAATGAAATTGGATCTATATTTCCATAGACATTCAAGCTGGCATGGAGAAATGGAGTCATGGAATCTGGGTTGGATGGTCTCCACCAAACAACCTAGGCAAGTGTCTGTGATGCTAGGCTACCAAGCTGAATTCTATCGTGAAAGGCCACCACTATTTCTTCCTTTGGAGCTAAAATTATAAAATATGCACATTTTCCTAGGTTCACACCATGCACAGGGTGTGTTATACTTAATCCCCTCCCACTCATTCCCTGGTATACAAGCATTTCTTGATTTCAAGATTTTGGTTGAAGTATATACAAAAAAGGAGGTATTAGAACTTTGGCTACCAGCATAAGCAACCATAGACTATCTGAACATTGTTTTGAAGATTAGTGTGTGTCTTATCTAGGAGTGTCCAGTTACTGCATCTCAGTACTAGTTTTTTTGCTTGTTTGTTTGTTTTATCAGTTTTTACTGCTCTTAGGTATTCTTGTTTGTACCCAGTATTTTACGCCATTGAAGGATTTGTTCAGTTAAGTCTGGAGATACAGTTCAGTGATAGGGTTTTTCAAAAGTCCCTTGGTTCAATAGAAAATAGAAAACAAAATATTCAAGGACATATGTGGAGACCCAGCTAAGGTGTATAGGTGGTGGGGTCAAGAAACTGGCTTTGAGGCTGGGCTTGTGTTCAGTTCCTAGAGTGCTTGGCTTGTATGATCAAAGCCCTGGATTTGATCTCCAGTGCCACATAAGCCTGAGTGTGGTGTAATAGCACATGCTTGTAGTCCTAGCACTCAGGAGTGTAGAAGAGGATCAAGCATTCAAAGCCACTCTCAGTTACACAGTAAGTGCCAGGGAACCATGTTCAAAAACAGAGAGGTTGCTTATGAGGAGAGAGACTGGGTTTGCTAAATGGGTCTTGTGTCAGGTTTGGCAATTCTTCCTCTCATATCTGCATACCAAAACTAGCTCTACCTCCATGTTTCTGTTCATCAGTGTAAGGGCAATAGAATTCAAGTTTCTGGAATTGCAGCCATCTGGTACATTCCTCCTCATGTCGTTTTTCCTGAAATTTTTACGAGCTCCAAATATCCATAAACAAACAAACAAACAAAAAAAAAGGCAAGAACCAATACATACCTTTTACTCATTCAGAATTTCTTTCTTTTTATTGCATTTTAGGATGGTGAAAAAAAAGGATTTATGAATAAAATCTATGCTATCCAGGAAGTCTGTGTCAGTGTCCAGAATATCCTAGATGAAGTGGCTTCCTTTGGCGAAAGAATAAAGAAGTAAGTGATGCTGACGTGTGCACTCTGGCCTTCTATGGGATGGTGTTGACTTGACTCTCAGAATGAAATCCCATACGTGTCTGGCACAGGTCACTCCTGGATGATCTATTGTTAAGTTTTGTCATAATTTATTTTGTGTTTTTTTGGTTTTTAAGTCCATGGTTATGTGATGGTTATGTCAATTTCCTTCCTGAAATTTAGAACATTTGGTTAGAAAGAAGTCATACTTGTAGCTTTGAAGAAATAACACTGTCGTAATTTTAGCATTCTTTTTTTCATCCTGACTTTATTCTTAAAAAGAATTTGAAGTCATGATAGAAAAACAATCTGACCTCATAGATTTCATGTAAAGAAGACAACTATACTGTAAGATTTAAATATATTTTATCAAGTTTCTTTTAATTTTATTTTTTATATTAATTACAGTTTATTCACTTCATATCCCAGCTGTAGCCCCCTTCCTCATTCCCTCCTAATCCCTCCCTCATATCCTCCCAAGCCTCTCTCCAAGTCCACTGATAGGGGAGGTCTGCCTCCCCTTCCATCTGACCCTAGCTTATCAGGTCTCATCAGAACTGGCTTCATTGTCCTCCTCTGTGGCTTGACAAGGCTGCTCCCCCATCAGGGATAGGTGGTCAGAGAGTCAGCCACTGAGTGCAAATCAGAGACAGACCTTGTGCCCCTTACTAGGGAACCCACTTGGATACTGAGCTGCCATGGGCTACATCTGAGCAGGGGTTCTAGGTTATATCCATGAATGGTCCTTGGTTGGAGTATCAGAAAAGACCCCTGGGCCCAGGTATTTTGGTACCTTTGCTCTCCTTGTGGAGCTCCTATCATCTCCAGGTCTTTCTATCTCCCCCTTCTTTCATAAGATTCCCTGCACTCTGCCCAAAGTTTGGTTATGAGTCCCAGTATCTGCTTTGATATACTGCAGGGTTGAGTCTGAATTTCAGAGGCCCTCTGTGTTTAGGCTCCTGTCCTGTTTCCTGTTTTCTCACTTTTCCACTGTCCAATCTGTTTGTCTTTCTGAGTGAGGATTGATCATCTTACCCAGGGTCCTCCTTCTTGCTTAGCTTCTTTAGAAGCTGTTTGTACAGATTTTTGTACGTTTAAACTATATTATATGTCTAATATCCACTTATAAGTGAGTACATACCATGTGTGTCTTTCTGCTCCTGGGACACCTCACTCAGGATGATCTTTTCTAGTTCCCACCATTTACCTGCAAATTTCATGATTTCCTTGTTGTACAAATGTCCTTGTTGTGTACTTGAGTATATTTTGGATATATGCCTAGCAGTGGCATAGTTGGATCATGAGGAAGCACTATTCCTAATTGTCTGAGAAAGTGCCAGATTGATTTCCAAGTGGTTGTACAAGTTTACATTCCCACCAGCAATGGAGGAGGGTTCCACTTTCTACACATCCTCTCCAGCATGTATTGTCACTAGAGTTTTTTATTTTAGTTATTCTGATGGGTGTAAGGTGAAATCTCAGGTCGTTTGATTTGCATTTCCCTGGTGACTAAGGACATTGAGCATTTATGTGTTTCTCTGCCATTCTCTACTCCTTTACAGAGAATTCTATGTTTAGCTCTGTACCCCATTTTGTAATTGGATTACTTGATTTGTTGCTTTTTAATTTCTTGAGTTCTTTATATATTCTGGATATTAGGTGTTCTCTGGTCGAATTTTTGGGGTCGCTCATGTATAATATCATATCATCTGCGAATAGTGACACTTTGACCTTTTCCTTTCCGATTTGTATCCCCTTGATCTTCTTTAGTTGTCTTATTGCTTTAGCTAGGACTTCCAGAACTATGCTGAAGAGATATGGAGAAAGTGGGCAGCCTTGCCTTGTCCCTGATTTCAGTGGGATTGATTTAGGTTTCTCTCCATTGAGTTTGATGTTGGCTATCGGCTTGCCATATATTATTTTTACTGTGTTTAGGTATGTGCCTTGTATCCCTGATTTCTCCAAGACTTTAAACATAAATGGGTGTTGGGTTTTGTCAAATGCTTTTTTGGCATCTAAGGAGATGATCACGTGGTTTTTGTCTGTCAGTTTGTTTACATGGTGGATTATATTGATGGCTTTTCATATATTGAACCACCCCTACATGCCTGGGATGAAGCCTACTTGGTCATGATGGATGATAACTTTTATGTGTTCTTGAATTCAGTTTGCAAGTATTTTATTGAGCATTTTTTTTGCATCAATGTTCATCATAAGAGAGATAGGTCTAAAATTCTCTTTTTTGTTTGTTGGGTCTTTGTGTGGTTTAGGTATCAAGGTGACTGTGGCTTCATAGAATGAGTTTGGTAATGTTCCTTCTGTTTGAAGAGAATTGGAGTTAGCACTTCTTTGAAGGTCTGGTAGAATTCTGCACTGAATCCATCTGGCCCTGAGCTTTTTTTTGGAAGGGAGACTGTTGATGACTGCTTCTATTTCCTTGGGGGATATAGGACCATTCAATATTTCTGCTTAATCTTGACTTAATTTTGGTAAATGGAAGCTATCAAGAAAATTGTCCATTCCCTTTAGATTTTCAAATTTGGGGCATACAGGCTTTTGTAGTAAGACCTAATGATTGTTTGGATTTCCTTAGTGTCTGTTGTTATGTCCCCCTTTTCATTTCTGATTTTGCTGATTTGGACAGTTTCTCTATGCCTTTTAGTTAGTTTGGCTAAGGGCTTGACTATCTTGTTGATTTTCTCAAAGCACCAGCTCTTGGTTTCATTGATTCTTTGAATAGTTTTATTTGATTCTAATTTATTGTTTTCTGCCCTGTGCTTGAGTATTTCTAGCCATTTGCTTCTCTTGGGTGTATCTGCTTCTTCCCCCTCCCCCTTAGGGCTTTCAGTTGGGCCATTAAGTTGCTTTTATGAGATGTTTCAAATTTCTTCTTGAAAGTACTTAGTGCTGTGTATTTTCTTCTTAGAACTACTTTCATTGTGTCCAGTAAGTTTGAGTATGTTGTACCTTCATTTTCATTGAATTCTAGGAAGTATTTAATTTATTTCTTTATTGCTTCCTTAATCCAGCTCTCATTGAGTAGCAAGTTGTTCAGTTTCTATGTGTGTGTAGGTTTTTTGCTATATCTGTTGTTGTTGAGGTCCAGCTTTAGTCCATGGTGGTCAGATAGAATACAAGGAATTATTTCAATCTTCTTGTATCTGTTAAGGCTTGCTTTGTGACCAACTATATGGTCTATTTTGGAGAAGGTTCTATGAGGTGCTGAAAAGAAGGCATACTCTTTTGACTTTGGGTGAAAAGTTCTATAGACTTCTATTAGGTCCATTTGATTGAGGACCTCTATAAGTGCCCTTATTTCCTTATTAGGCTTCTGTCTAGATGATCTGTCCCTTGGTGAAAGTGGGGTGTTGAAGTCTCTCACTATTAAGGTGTTGGAATCGATGTGTGATTTAAGCTTTAATAATAATGTTTCATTTACTAATGTAGGCGCTGTTGTATTTAGGGCATAGATGTTCACAATAATGATGTCCTCCTGGTGGATTTTTCCTTTGAGGAGAATGTAGTGCCCCTCTTCATCTTTTTTGATTAATTTTGGTTGAAAGTCTATTTTATTAGATATTAAGATAGCTACCCCAGCTTGTTTTCTGGGTCTGTTTGCTTGAAAAACATTTTTCCAGCCCTTTACTCTGAGGTAGTGTTTATCTTTGTTGCAGAGTGTTTTATTTCTTGGATGCAGCAGAATGTTGGATCCTGTTTCTGCAACCATTCTGTTAGTCTGTGTCTTTTTATTGGAGAGTTGAGTCCATTGATGTTAATAGATAG
Organism: Psammomys obesus; assembly: GCF_907164565.1. Taxonomy (NCBI): domain Eukaryota; kingdom Metazoa; phylum Chordata; class Mammalia; order Rodentia; family Muridae; genus Psammomys; species Psammomys obesus. The sequence continues at coordinate 2,127,733 of NW_026587759.1, forward strand.
TAGTGACCAATGAATGTTAGTTCCTTTTATTGTGAAGTTGGTGTTACTGTGTTTCATTGCTTGTTTTCTTTTAATTTTTTTGTTGTGTAGTTATCTATATCCTACGTTTTCTTGTTTGTAGTTGTTTTCGTTGGAGTTTTCCTTCTAGTATCCTCTGTAGGGCTGGGTTGCTGTGTAGATATTTTTTAGTTTTGTCATGGAATATTTTGTTTTCTCCATCTATGTTGATTGAAAAGCTTTGCTTGGTATAGTAGTCTGGGTTGGCATCTGTGGTCCCTTAAATTCTGCATAACATCTGCTCAGGCCCTTCTGGCTTTCATACTTTCTGTTGAGAAGTCTGGTATGATTCTGATAGGTCTACCTTTATATGTTACTTGGCTTTTTTCCCTTGTTGCTTTTAATATTTTTTCTTTGTTCTGTTTGTTTAGTGTTTTGACTATGATGTGACATTTTCTAGTCTAGTCTGTTTGGTGTTCTGTAGCCCTCTTGTATGTTTATGGACATCTCTTCCTTTAAGTTGGGAAAATTTTCTTCTATGATTTTCTTGAAAATATTTTCTGGACCTTAGAGTCTGGTATCTTCTTTTTTATCTGTTCTTGTTATTCTTTTCATGGCATCCTCAATTTCTTGGATGTTTTGTGTTTGAGAGTTTTCTGATTTTAATTTTTCTTTGAGAGAAGTATCAATTTCTGCAAGTGTATCTTCAGCACCAGCGATTCTCAGTTCCATCTCTTATATTCTGTTGGTGATGCTTACCTTTGTGGTTCCTGATCTTTTCTCTAAGTTCTCCAGCTCCAGGGTTTTCTCTGTTTGTGTTTTCTTTATTGATTCTAATTGTTTTCATGTTTTGCACCACTTCCTTTATCTTTATCTGAATGTGGATTCCTGTCTTTCTATGATGGCTTCTATATTTTTTTGTTTGTTTCCTCTCTGTATGCCATTAATGTGCCTCTACTTGTACCTACCTCTATTTGTTTGGCTGTATTTGCCTGTATTTTTTTGAGAGCCTTGTTCATTTCCTCTTTATTTGCCTCCATTGCATGTCTATTTCTTTGAGAGCTTTGTTCGTTTCCTCTTTATGTGCCTCTATTTGTGTGGCTATTTCTCAGAGAGATTTGTTCATTTCATCTTTAATGTGCCTCTAAATAACTGGATAAGCATAGCTTTAAAGGCATTTTCCTGTGTTTCTGATGAATTGAAATGTCCATTGATTTGGGGGCTTGCTTGTGAAGCCATGATGTCCTGATTTTTGTTGGGTGTGTTCTTACACCGGCCTCTGGCCATCTGCTTATCTGTAACCCTCACTGTTTGTTCCTGGAGTCTGTACTTCAGTCTGGGTCCATCTTTCTCCCGTGTCTGGAGTATTCTTCAGGAAGATGAGAGAGGTCCACTGGTTTGAGGGTGCGTGTTGGTGTTTCACCTGTACCTAAGGAAGGAATGTGATGCTGACACTGTTTGTGGGCGCTGTTAGCATGCACAGATTCCCTGAATACCTCAGTGGCCTACAGGCCACTGGTATGCATATCTGTCTGTGCTCCAGGACTTGTTTGCCTAGAATTCACTGGTGGACCCGCAGAACAGGGGCTTCAATGTTGAAAACGCTGTCCCAGAATCCCTAAATTGCCCACAATGGGGTTGTGGGTGGTAGGGATTTGATGTCTGGCTGCTAGCATAGAGGGACCCTGGATCTGGGGCTCTGGGAGCACTGGAAGGCACACTCACTCTCCAGCAGGACCAATCGGTTCCCCTTGTTCTCTACTCTCTGATTTGATCCTTCTGGGGCAAATGTGGATCTGTCAGCTCAGAAGTTGGAGCCGCCAGCACTGGGAGCCAGACACTGTGCTCTGTGGCAGGCATTGTGGTTCATCTCCACAGCCTCCACCTCCACCAGGGAAGAAATATGGAGGCCAGTGCAGGGGAGTGCCTGGAAGATTGAGTAGTCTCTGTCCCAGATCCCGAGCAAGGGGTTCTTTGCTAGGAGCAGCCAGCACTGCAGGTCGGGCACTCTGCTCTGTGGCGAGCACTGCGGGCTGCTCTGCTGCCTCCACCAAGGGGAGAGTGGGGAGGTGGTTTAGGGGAAGTACCTGTGGAGAAGACCCCAGTGAAATCCCCAGAGAAGTCCGCGGGTGATCCGAATACAAATGGTCTCAGTTAACAGTTAGTCTCCTTTCTCCCTGGAAGCCTCAATGTCGTTCTGGGTTTCGCTGCCCCTCTACTCACCAATTTCGGAGTTTTAGATCCTCTGCCCCTCAGATATGGTGCATGCTGGTTGCTGCCATCTTGGATCCCCTTTTACCAAGTTTCATGTAATCAAGAAATAAGCCACATTTCATCACTTAAGAAAATAAATCACAAAAATTTTGCAATTATAAAGGAATTCTTTTTAAGTAAAAGTATTTTTTAGATTTACTTATTCTAAGTGTTGTGCCTTTATGTATGTGTGTGTAGCACATGTGTACCTGGTGGCCATGGAGGTAGGGCATTGGATTCCCTGGGACTGGAGTTGCAGATAGTTGAGCCATCATGTGGGTGCTAAGAATTGAAACTGGGTCATCTGCAAGAACAAGTGTTCTATACCATTGAGGCAATGTTCTGCCCCATTTATGTTTTGTCTTATGTGTGTATGTGGTTTTTGCATTTGTTTTTATTTTTGAGACATGTTCTCATTGTGTAGGTGTGGCTGGCCAGGAAGTCAGAGATTCACCTGCCTCTCAAATGCTGGATTAAAGTTGTGTGCTGCCATACCCAGTGAGGGAATAAGTTTCACTCACACACACACACACACACACACACACACACACACACACACACAGTCAAGGAACACACAAACACACAGGCACACAAACACTGGAATTTTTGTTTTTTCTCACTAATTCACTCTGGTTGTCCTGGAACTCTACAGACCAGGAAGGCCTGGAACTCACAGAGATCTGCTTGCCTGTTTCCCCAGTTTTGAGATTAAATGCATGTGACCCTATGCTCAGCTGAAATTTATATTCTTAATCTTATATGGTTTTATTTTAGATAATTTTATTTACTAATGCATTTTGTTTTCTGTTGAGACAAGAAATTATGAGTCTGAGTTTATTGTAGCTACATATTGAGAGCCTGTCTCACCAAAACAACAATAACAATACTAATTTTAAAAAAACAATACTAATTTTAAAAAGCCTCACTCCAAGGGTTATTGAAAAACAGGGCAATCAGATTAATTCAAATTTGGGTCTTTTACTAGAAAAAAATAATTTTAGGAAATAGTTGATCTAGAGAAACAACAAAAGTGCTGGGATCACAGGCACATGCCATCATACTCTATTTCTAATATACTTTCTGAAACAAATACTTTCCCCCCAAAAAAATACAATAGTGTATTGATAGTAACTGACTATTCAAAATATACCATGGCCTCTCACTAGTTAACTATTTGATGACTGGCTTATAACAATTATTAATACCTATTTAAGAAAGGCTGATCTGTATCTGGACAAGCATGCACTTCCTGAGTTTCATATCTACTCTTCATTTATTATTCATGGCAGCTGGTATTCTGCAGACCTTGATCCTTGGACACATACAGAATTTAAAAGGAATAAATTATTTAAACCAAAAGTATGAGTTATCATCTGGTGCTGTCCATCTTGCAAGGGATAAACCATTTTATTTTGTACGTTTTTTTTTTTTTTATTTAATGAATTTCCACTTATGTAAACTTATGCACCTGTGCTGAGTTTCAACTTTTTTTTATACATGCTACACAAAACCACCTCCTTTTCACCCCTAAATGTATTTCTATGCAACAGTCTCAGAATTCTAAAGACTAAGTCATATCTTCTCTCTTCTTTAGCCTGTTTTCTCTGAATCATTTTTCCTTGCCCCATTTCCTTTCACCATAGCACAGCATGAAAGCATACATTTGGGGCTCATCGTAACTTAGTTTATGTCACACTGTATGCTCATACCTGTGAGCACCTTGCCGACACAGAACTGGCTAGCTTCACTTGTCAGGCGCCCAGGCTGAGTCAGTATGGCATGCACATGGCCCCCAGACAGTTCCTGTCAGCACCAGACAGTCAATCCTACCTTACATCTTTTGGGCCCCAGTCTGTAGCAGCATGTGGACACTGAGAACACAGCAGCTCTGTCCTGCTCTCTTCTGCTCCCCACCCCTGGTTCGGACTTCTTTTTTTTTTTTTTTTTTTTTATAGCTTATCCCACAAATTCACTACAGACCATGCTCTCCTGTGTTAAAAGTACTACAAGTAGAGCAGGCAGCACTGATTTTCTTTCTTAGATGCCCATTCATTCCTAAACAAGGGCAATGATGGCAAATGACATTCCATAAAGCTAACTGTCCTGTGCCGATTCCAGCTCTATTTGAAAGGAAGCTGAATAGGAAGTGAGTCTTCCTAAAGGAATCCCAGAATTGAAGTCTCACACAGTGCTCTAAGAGTTGCACTTTCAGCAGTTACTGCAAACATCTTCGTCTTGGCATGGGAATATAGAGTTTTTAGGAGAATGAATAGCAGGCCCTGAGATATACTATTGTATAAAAATTAAAAATTCACAAGGATGGGCACAATTTTTAGTAGCCAAAACAAAACAAAAAATATTTTTACTATATAGGGGGCACCCAAGTTGTGCACTGGCTTTAGACTCTGAAATCCCTGGACCGCCTAATGTGGCTTCTAGCAAGATCCTTTACCTGGGCCCTGTACTCACGAACTGAACAGGTTATGACTACCCTAGTCCTCTGACAGGCAACTGTATTAGTCAAAGCCTTTTTTATTTTAACCATTGTTTATTAAAGTGTTAAGTGGTCACAATACTGATTTGTTACTTTTCCATTCAGTACTTTCAACTGGACTGTCCCATTCTTAAGCTGGCTGGCCATTGTAGCCCTCTGTGTGTTCACAGTTATTCTGTACTTCATTCCACTGAGATACATTGTTCTTGTCTGGGGTAAGTAGTTTTTCAAACAACAACAACAACAACCCCCCCCCACACACACACACCTGTTTAGCGGCTAAGAAAACAAACTGTTTTTTAAGAGGTGAGTTATACCATTAGTCATTCTCTATATTTATGGACATAAATATATAGGCACTACATGATGAAAAGAGACAGGTCAGTTAAAAATCACAACAGCATAAAAATTTAGGTCTACCTGTAAAATGCATTTTTCTTATCTGGCACCACAGCCCCCACCATACTCTAAACATGTACTTGTATATTGTACATGTTTATACTTGTACAGATTCTTCACATATCAAAGTGTAACTTTGACTAGATATCACTGATTTATTTTCACCACTTAAATGCCAACAGAGGCACTTTAAGCCATGTGCTATGTTTCAGACAATATACTTTTTGCTGTGGTATTTTATCTTGTGGAAATATCTGTAAACATGGTACTAGCTGCTGTTTAAAAGGTCACTTTTAGAACTCAGGAAAAGACTTACTAGCATATAAGGCTCCTTAGGAACAACAACAAAAAAGCCTGCTGAGTAAGAAAGCTTTTAGAAAAGATTACTTTAAAGGTGATGTCTCCTAAATCTTTATGTAATTTTGCCACATGCTTCCAACAGTCCCTTTGACCCAAGAACCCAGTCAGGAGGTGGTCGGTTCCAACATGCAGGAGGTGGTCCGTTTCCCACCCATTTAGGAGGTGATCAGTTTCAATGCCCAATCAGAATCCATACAGGATGCTCAGTTTCAGCGCCCATTCAGGAGGTCATGAGTTTTAGCATTCATATAGAACATGGTCAATTTCCCAACCCATTCAGGAGGTGCTCCCTTTCAATACCCTTTCAGGACGTGGTCCGTTTCAGCATGCACATATGAGGCTGTCAGTTTTGGCACCCACAGAGACGCACTGTTTCATCGTCCAAATAGAATGTGGTCAGTTTCCACATCCATTCAGGACGTGGTTAGTGTCGGCATCCATATAGGATGTGGTCACTTTCAGCATCTAGTCAGGAGGTAGTCAGTGCCGGCATTTATATAGGATGTGGTCAGTGTAGCACTGAAACTGAAGTTTTCCTTTTTGATGGAATTTTAGGTTTAGAAAACCCAATTGTCCTCATGACCCACCGCTATATAGGAATATTTTTATTTGCTCCTCACCAATGTTCACATGCATCAAAGATTGCTACACTTAATAAAATGCAAGGACCAAAAATAGCCCTTAAGAAAATAAGCTTATATTGTTAAGCAACAGTTGCATATGAAGAATTTTTTTCTTTCTTTTTTGCCCCACAATTGTTTAAAGAAATATACTAGAAGAAAAGTGAACTGAGACCAATAGTCTCCATTTAATCTAGTTTTAAGATTCCTGTTTTTGGGCTGGAGAGATGGCTTGGCAGTTAAGAGCACTTACTCATTTTGCAGCAGGCAGTTTTGGTTCCCAACAGTTGTGGTTCACAACTGCCTATGCCTCCAGTCCCAAAGAACCCACTACTCGGTTCTGACCTCTAGAGGCCCATGTTGCACACACATATACACTTTTTAATAGTGATGATGATGATTAGTAATAATGACAAAATATTCTTTCTTTCTCCTCTTGGTCCACATTCATGTTTTTCTCTTGGGTAGACCTTGTTTGTCTTTAAAGTCACCAATATTAACTCTATGCCCCAGATGGAGGGCAGAGAAAGTTTCTACATTTGTCTTTTCCAATTTCTACCATGCGCAGAAATTTAATTAAATCATCACTTTTCCTATTCAAAGGACTTTTTTCCCTAAACCATATTATTGTTTTCTAGTCTATTAAACCCTAATATTTCATTCATTTCTCTGCAAGATACTGTTTGATTGGAGGATTTATGGCAGAGAATAACTATACCTATCTAGGGTCAGACTTGCAGAGCTATCTCTATTGCCACATGGTAGATAACCTTTCCCCTGACAGGCTTTCCCCAGCTTCTCTGAAACTGGGGCCTAAGGCAAACCTCTGGCTATGGAACCTGTATGGCCTCAATGGCTGGCTGTCTTAAAAATAATTTTATAAAATGTGTTTCAGCCTTGTTTCATCAAATGAAAAAATACAAAATCTATTTCTTTAGAGTGAGGTGACCGCTCAAATGGCTGGAAAGAGACAAGGGCCACGATGACAGAAGGTGTTCTGTAGGAAAACCATTGAGAGCTAATATCCCCCAGTTTGTTCCTCAGTTTTCACCATGTGTTAACGTAAATCTGAATACTTGTTTCCCAAAAATTTATGGCAATACTTTTCATTTCCACTTAAATAATAACTAAGCATCATAGTTATGTGATTTGTAAACATTTAGCTTGCTGTATAACGGCAGCACCCCCACCCCTTAAAAAAACTTATCATTGGAAAATAAGAAAAGAACAAATCACCTAACACTCTCAATCCAGAAATGTAGGCAGACAGTTTCATCATGGCTAAAACAAAAAAGCAAAACATCTAGTGAATGTAACAGAGAATCTGGTGAGGCAAGACACTGCATTCCTTCTAGGTACCCATTTGTTTTCCCAAAAGCCTCACCTACTGGGTAGAAGCTAATGAAGTGGAAAGAGAAGAAGTAAGAAGCAATTCAGTTGGGAAAGTTGAACATTGAAGGGAGGTGGTGTGCTAGGCATTCAGTCAAGGTCAATGATTAGCACAGCTGATGCTCAAACCATGGCAATACTTTCTTCAGAAATGTGCTTTGCCTAACTCCACACTCAATAATATTTGAAATCTCACTTTTTTAGGAATTAATAAATTTACAAAAAAGCTTCGGAGTCCATATGCTATTGATAACAATGAACTACTTGACTTCCTCTCTAGAGTTCCCTCAGATGTGCAAGTGGTATGTATGTTCATTATCATTGTTCTTACTTGGGTGTAGTATGGTACTGTTTTAATTTTTAGATTCTTTTAATGTCAAAGGTTATAGAAGAGTCAGGAAAAGTTAACAAAGCCTACTGCAGATTTTAGCAAGACTTTAGCTAACTTGGCATTAATCTAGAAAAACCTATAAAGAATAGAAAAGAAGAGACTGAAAGTCATAGCATAAAGAACCACCATGGCTTTCAGGGAAAAAACCCTGCTGAGTTTGCGAAGTGACACCATCAAGATGTGAGCAGAGAAACTAGGAATTTTAGATGTTTCATATTTACAACAATGGGCTAGGCCAGTTCTCAATCTTCCCAATGCTGTGAACCTTTAATACAGTTCCTCATTGTGGTGAGCCCCAACCATAAAAGTTACTCTGTTGCCACTCTGTAACTGGGATTTTTGTTACTATTGTGGATTGTACTGTAAATATCTGAAACACAGAATATCTGATATGTATGTGAAAGAGTCTTTAGATCCCCACAGACTGAAAACCGCTGGGGTAGGTAAGGATTAAAGCTGAATTTAACAAAGAAAACAAAAACAAACAAACGAAAAACTCCTGCAAAGAACCATTATCCATTTCTTCAAAAATACAGATTTTCTTTCATTGTATTGTGTTATGGTCAGTAACACTTATAATCCATTAGCAAAGTTCACACAGAGCTTCAGGCAATTTCTGGCAGGATTTCTCTTCTGACTCTAGCTCTAGTCATTTTGTTTTCTGCATCAGCTTGAGGTCCCACTTGGCTTTTAGAGCAGCCCGCTTTCCATTTCCCCACTCCCCCAAGAATTCCTTAGCTTTTCCTTCTTTTGCCAGGAAGTGGTCACCTGACTGGTCTTTTTCTGAACTGTTTAAACAGGTGCAATACCAAGAACTGAAAACAGACCATTCTCATAGTCCATATAAAAGGAAGAAAAACAACCTTGGCTAGCCAGCCTCCAGCATTGAGGAGACGAGCATGTCTGGAAAGATAAAAAATCCTCAGCCTCCGCAGCACTTCCTTTCTTTGGCTTTTTATTTATTTTCCATTTTTAAAATAATGATCAAGAACATTTGTAAATAGTGTACAAAAGGTGTATGTCTTTGAAAATATACTTTCACTGTATAGACTCAACTTGATAAAAGCTTTTAGCTTGTGGAGTGTGGAAGCTTTGTTAGCTACAGATAATATAATAATAAAACTGGAAGATACAGTTCTAGAATTAAAAGTGAAAGAGCCAGAGTATCAGATTAAATGCTCAATTGTGCTTAACCCTACATAAAATGATAATGCCAATCTGATCTTTAAGTTTTTTTGTAATGCAACTATTTCTTATCTGAAACGTAATTCATTAAATTTTGTTTTGTTTATACATTTCAAAAGGGAGAAACCCCAAAGCCTGAATAATAGAAATGTTGCACTTCAATTTAACATACATCCCGACTTTCACTCGTGTAAATAAATGTATGGCTATGGATGATTTTATGCTACAGGTATTCATATCTTTTCCTGACTTCACACACACAATCCCTTAAGAGAATGTGAGAGTCTATGAATAAGACTTTTAAACCTTCTATCATTCCATCTAAAACCTTAAAATCTCTCCAGAACTATGTTATATAAATACTGCCAGGTTTATATATGATTATCAGGATTTTTATATATACCACTAATTTAATTTATACTGAGTAAGCAAATTAGCAAGCTAATTGTCAAAAATAATAGCAAACTAAATCTATATTGCACATGGTGTCCAATTATGCCCTTGTGCATCTAAAATAATATTCAAGTGTCCTCTACTGACATACTTTAATGTATAATATGAATTTTGTCATTAGTGAGTTTTAATGGAGAGAATGCTGTGGACTAAATTAAAGTCCATTGTTTCATTACATCATTTATGAAGATCATTGATAATGCATGAAAACCTGTTTTGTAAAATAAACTGCTTGTAAGGCATTAAAAATGTTTCACTAACCACACCCGATACTTCAACATTGCATTCCTGAAAGTAATTCCAGGGTCTATCAAGGGAACGTACCTCTGCTGAGATAACTTGGTCAGTAAGAATGTCTTCACTGACTTGTTAGAAGAGTCAGACTCAATGGAAATTGCTGCAATGTTTTGCACTACTTACTAATTGCTATTAATAACTGGGATGGGTTGAAGGTGGGGGTTGTGCTGGAAAATGCATAAAGGCATAAGTATATATTGCACTTTAAAGATTCTTTAAATCTCATCAAAGCTGATTTTTAAAGTATTTTTATTTCAGAAATATGTTGTTAAATACTATTTCTTACAATAGAACTATTTTGATGTTTATACACTATGCTTGGAAGAATGTCAACTAAATTCTCTTTCTACAGAAAGGCTTTGACCTCAATATGCTCTATTTAGTGTATCATGTTTAAAATAACATATTTACATCTGCATTCCATCACTGTTTGTTGCAAAACCATACTACTTTATGAAGCTAACCTAATACATAAAGTTTATTAATGAGATCATTTGCTTGGTATAAATTCTGATTATACCTGTGTGAGATTTATGTTCTGTGCTGACAGTGTCTACTCAAAAGTCTATAAGCCTGACATTCTGTAACCTCAGATGGACCTAGTGGATGTAACCATTAACAGATGACTAATTTTTGTTCATTTCATTGTGTAAGATTTCAGATGTTTAGTTCAGTAGTAATGTTAACTACATATTCACTGCATTAAATACGAAAGAAAATAATCTTTTCGATGCATAATCACTTTTTTTTTCACTGAGTTAAGAAATGCATGGTGGGGTACTGGGTGCATATATACTATTAATGGCATTTCACTTACAGAAATACACCTTCATTTGACCACGGCTATTTTTAAAAAACCCTGACTATGGTACAAACTCAGTACGTTTGGCATGGTGAGCATCCAACAAAAGCAGAGAAAAGTAGCTGGAGTCAACTTAAGTCAAGTCCTCTTTGCTTTTAGAAATCAATGGGCCCAAACACACAATGCAAAGTAGGATTTTACTTTCTTGTATAGGTGCCTATTTAATGTAAGCTTTGGCTTTCAGAGATTTTCGAGGCAAATATTCCAAGTTATCTGAAGAGACTGAATATGGCTAAGCATCTATTTGCACTGCTAAATTTACAGATACTGTATTTACATTCTAAATTACAATCATTGTTGTAGAATGCTGTCCTCTGGGGGGCAAAACAACTGCCATCTCCCTTAGAGCAACTGTGTATGCTTATAAAAGACCATGGCAATCATGCTGGCTGTTGACATCTCTTCAGACAAGGAGTGGGTATAGAGGGACACTGGGCCTGAGAGTCCAGCAATCTGGATGCAGTTCTGCTCACAGTAGCCTTAAAGAGATGCTAGAGAATATAGGTGGGTGCATCTATGCAGCTGTGGGCCACCATCATACTCAAGACTTCCCAGTGCAGTTGTTTTGGGGTCATCCATGCTCATGGAGGCAACCCCACACCATCCTGTTAAGTAAGCCTAATGAAATCATCAGGCTGACCTTTAGTAGGATGCTTGGTTTGTTACTGAGATCTTACAATGAGGGAGTAGAAGAGGTTTAAATTTCTACAGGAAAGGAATTCTGCCACACCAGTAACTGGCGTAATTCAGACATCTCCCTATCTTGTAACTTTTTTACCTACTTGAACAATGAACATGATGTTAACTAACAGTTCATTTTGCTACTGTTTCAGACTCAAACTGAGAGGTTCTTGAGGGGTGGGATGTTCTAAACTAATTTTGAACCTTTCTATGCACTAGGATAATGTTAGGATGCTTTTTATATGTGTAATGCATTTATTACGTACCTATTGTATACTCCCGAGAAGGGTAATTATATTGCTTGTGTGTATGAATGATAGTATAATATAATCAAATCTGGAGTTTTTAAAGTGTCAAATTTAAATTTAAAAATTATGAAAGTAACTTTTTAGAAGTCTCGTTAAGTTTCAACAAAGCTCTGGCCTCTAACCTGTCAGCTTTCCAAGTGCTGGGATGAGCAGTTAAGTGCTGAAATTAAGCAGTTAAACTCCTGCCCGGTGCAGTGGTGCACGCCTGTAATCCCAGTACTTGGGAGGCAGAGGCAGGTGGATCTCAGTGAGTTGGAGGCCAGCCTGGTCTACAAAGTTGAGTCCAGGACAGCAAGGCTACACAGAGAAATCCTGTCTCATAAAAACAAAACAACAAAAACCCCAAATAAATAAATAGATAAATAAATAAAAACAGCAGTTAAGCTCTATCCAGGGGCCACAGAAACTTTCTACTTTGATGTCAAAATCCAAAGATCTCCAATATTGAGCACAAAATATAGCATGCCTTATTCAAAGACTATCATTAAATTTATAAATATATTAATTAAGCCTAAATGCTTACAACACTTTTGAGTAATAGTACTTTGGTACTTAGCTTAAAAAACAAAAAAAGATATAAGGTTGGTTGTTTCAAAATACAAGACAGCCAGTATTACATTTGTGACAAAAAGACTTGGCTATTATTAAACTAATGTGTGTTTGAGTTTTGGAGTTTGGAATGTTGTGTTTGTACAGATGTTCAGTCACTGCTGTGATTAGATTATCTAGAGTATCTTTTCTAACTGCTCAGTTGAATTAAAAACATATAAATGTAGTCAAGTGTCTTTCATTTATAATTCTCTTTCCAAAGGTGATTGCGGTAACTCACTGAAACAAACAACAAAACAAGAGCAGAGAGTATACCCTTCCTTATTTGTGAGGACCCTTTTCCAGCTCATTTTCCATATTCATCCAGTGGCAGCTTGTGTAACAGCAGTCACATCAGCAGTTACTCCAGCTGCATCGGAGGCCTCAAACACACCAAGAAAATCCCTATGTTGGAATGATGCAAGCACACATTAACTATGCCCCAAGTACTTTGATGAAGTAGACAGGTTTGCTGCAATCCATTTGTTTTTTCCTGGGGTTCTGGTTTAAAAATTAAAAGGGAAAACAAGAACAAAACATCAAAAAAGACAACTAAAATTAAATACATAATTGATCTCAAATGAATTTCAACTTGTTCATTTTCAGATTCTAAGCTAAAAACAAAAAAAAGCAAAACAAATCTACAAAATTGTACTAAACAATGTTTGTAAAAACAGAATTTAGATAATTTAGGTATCTTTAAATGTAATGAATAAAAGGTATTTTTAGAAAATTTTACTATTTTATGTGTACAAATGTTTGTCTGCCTGAAATAATCCCTTGTATCCTGTCTGATCACCATGGACTAAAGCTGGACTTCAACAAAAACAGAAATAGCAAAAAGCCTACACACACATGGAAACTGAACAACTTGTTACTAAATGACAGCTGGGTCAGGGAAGAAATAAAGAAAGAAATTAAAGCCTTTCTAGAACTCAATGAAAATGAAGACACAACATACCCAAACTTGTGGGACACAATGAAAGCAGTGCTAAGAGGAAAGTTCATAGCACTAAGTGCCTTCAAGAAGAAATTCGAGACAGCTCATTCAAGCAACTTAATGGCCCACTTAAAAACCCTAGAAAAAGAAGAAGCAGACACACCAAAAAGGAGTAGACAGCTGGAAATAATCAAACTCAGGGCTGAAATCAATCAATTAGAAACAAATAAAACAATTCAAAGAATCAATGAAACCAAGAGCTGGTTCTTTGAGAAAATCAACAAGATCCACAAACCCTTACCCAAGCTAACTAAAAGGCAGAGAGACACCACCCAAATCAACAAAATCAGAAATGAAAAGGGGGACATAACTACAGACACTGAGGAAATCCAAACAATCATTAGGACTTACTTCAAAAGTCTATACTCAAAAAAATTTGAAAATCTAAATGAAATGGACAATTTTCTTGATCGATTTGACTTACCAAAGCTGAATCAGGACCAGGTAAATAAATTAAATAGTCCTATATCCCCCAAAGAAATAGAAGCAGTCATCAAAAGTCTCCCATCCAAAAAAAGCCCAGGACCAGATGGCTTCAGCGCAGAATTCTACCAGCCCTTCAAAGAAGAGCTAACTCCAATTCTCTTCAAACTATTCCACAAAACAGAAACAGAAGGAACATTACCAAACTCATTCTATGAAGCCACAATCACCTTGGTACCTAAACCTCACAAAGACTCAACAAAGAAAGAGAATTTCAGGCCAATCTCCCTTATGAACATTGATGCAAAAATACTCAACAAAATACTTGCAAACTGAATCCAAGAACACATGAAAGATATTATCCACTATGACCAAGTAGGCTTCATCCCAGGTATGCAGGGTGGTTCAATATACGGAAATCCATCAATGTGATCCACCATATTGACAAACTGAAAGAAAAAAACCACATGATAATCTCCCTAGATACTGAAAAAGCATTTGACAAAATCCAACATCCATTCATGTTTAAAGTCTTGGAGAGATCAGGGATACAAGGCACATATCTAAACATAGTAAAGGCGATATACAGCAAGCCTATAGCCAACATCAAACTGAACGGAGAGAAACTTAAAGCAATCCCACTGAAATCAGGGACAAGACAAGGCTGCCCACTCTCTCCATATCTCTTCTACATAGTGCTGGAAGTCCTTGCTAGAGCAATAAGACAGTTGAAGGAGATCAAGGGGATACAGATGGGAAAGGAAGAAGTCAAATTATCACTATTTGCAGATGATATGATAGTATACATGAGTGACCCCAAAAACTCTACCAGGGAACTCCTACAGCTGATAAACACCTTCAGCAAAGTGGCCGGATACAAAATTAACACAAAAAAAAAAATCAGTAGCACTCCTGTATACAAAAGACAAAAGGGCTGAGAAAGAAATTAGAGAAACAACACCATTCACAATAGCCACAAATGACATAAAGTACCTTGGTGTAACCCTAACCAAGCAAGTCAAAGACTTGTATGAAAAAAATTTCCAGTCTCTGAAGAAAGAATTAGAGGAAGATATGAGAAGATGGAAAGATCTCCCATGCTCATGGCTTGGCAGGATTAACATAGTAAAAATGGCTATCTTACCAAAAGCAATCTACAGATTTAATGCAATTCCCATCAAATTGCCAACACAATTCTTTACAGACCTGGAAAGAAAAATTCTCAACTTCGTATGGAATAACAAGAAACCCAGAATTGCTAAAACAATCCTCTACAATAAAAGATCTTCTGGAGGTATCTCCATCCCTGATCTCAAGCTGTACTATAGAGCAACAGTTATAAAAACTGCATGGTACTGGCATAGAAACAGAATGGTGGATCAATGGAATCGAACAGAAGACCCAGAAATAAACCCACACACTTACGGACACCTGATTTTTGACAAAGATGCCAAAACCATACAATGGAAAAAAGATAGCATCTTCAACAAATGGTGCTGGTCCAACTGGATGTCTACATGTAGAAAAATGAAAATAGATCCATACTTATCACCCTGCACAAAACTAAAGTCCAAGTAGATCAAAGACCTCAACATAAAACCAGACACATTAAATCGTCTAGAAAAAAAAGTGGGGAATACCCTAGAACTCATTGGTACAGGAGAAAACTTCCTGAACAGAACACCAACAGCCTAGGCTCTAAGAGCAACAATCAATAAATGGGACCTCATGAAATTGAAAAGCTTCTGTAAAGCAAAGGACACCGTCATCAAAACAAAGCGACTGCCTACAGATTGGGAAAGAATCATCACCAACCCTTTATCTGACAGAGGACTCATATCCAATATATATAAAGAACTAAACAAGCTGAAAAGCAATAAACCAAGTAATCCACTTAAAAAATGGGGAACAGAGCTAGAGAATTCTCTGTAGAGGAATATCGAATGGCAGAGAAGCACTTAAAGAAATGCTCAACCTCATTACCCATTAGGGAAATGCAAATCAAAACAACCCTGAGATTTCACCTTACACCCATCAGAATGGCCAAGATGAAAAACTCAAGGGACAACACATGCTGGAGAGGTTGTGGAGAAAGGGGAACCCTTCTCCACTGCTGGTGGGAATGTAAACTGGTACAACCACTCTGGAAATCAATCTGGTGCTTTCTCAGACAACTAGGAATAGCGCTTCCTCAAGATCCAGCCATACCACTCCTAGGCATATACCCAAAAGAGGCGCAAGTACACAAAAAGGACATTTGCTCAACCATGTTTGTAGCAGCTTTATTTGTAATAGCCAGAAGCTGGAAACAACCCAGATGCCCCTCAACTGAAGAATGGATGCAGAAACTGTGGTACATCTATACAATGGAGTATTACTCAGCAATGAAAAATAAGGAAATCATGAAAATTTGCAGGTAAATGGTGGGACCTGGAAAGGATCATCCTGAGTGAGTTGTCCCAGAAGCAAAAAGACACGCATGGTATATACTCACTCATATAAACATACAACATAGAATAAACCCACTAAAATCTGTACATCTAAACAAACTAAGCAAAAGAGAGGACCCTAACTAAAATGTTTTCAATCCCCATCCTGAAAGGCAAAGAGGACGGACATCAGAAGAAAAAGAAAATAGGAAACAACCTCGGAACCTGCTACAGAGGGCCTCTGAAAGCCAGAAGAAAACAGGAAACAACCTTGATACCTGCCAAAGAGGGCCTCTGAAAGCTTCTGCAGTATAGACTGTCAAAGCAGATGCTGAGCCTGATGGCCAACTGATGGGCAGAGTGAATGGAATTTTATGTAAGAAGTGGGAAATAGTAAGAGCTGGAGGGGACGGGAACTCCACAAGGAGAGCAACAGAACAAGATAATTTGAACACAGGGAACTTCCCAGAAAAATCATACTCCAACCAAGGACTATTCGTGGAGATGACCTAGAACCCCTGCACAGATGTAGCCCATGGCAGTTCAGTGTCCAAGTGGGTTACATAGTAATGGGAAGAGGGACCTCCTCTGACATAATCTGATTGGCCTGTTCGTTGATCACTTCCCCCTGAGGGGGGAGCAGCCTTACCAGGCCACAGTAGAGGACAATGCAGCCACTTTTGATGAGAACTGATAGACTAAGATCAGAAAGAAGAGGAGAACCTCCCCTATCAGTGGACTTGGGGAGTGGCATGCATGCAGAAAGGGGAGGGAGGGTGGGATCGGGAGGGGAGGAGGGAGGGGCTTATGGGGGGATACAAAATGAATAAAGTGTAATTAATAAAAAAAACAAAAACAAAAATGTTTGTCTGCATGTATGAAAAGTGAATAAGATATCAAAAGAGGGCATCAGAGCTCCTGGAAATGAAGTTATAAATTATGAGCTGCTGAGAACCCAGTTAGGTCCTCAAGAACAGGAAGTGCTTTCAACTGCTGAATCATCCCTCAAGACCTAGGGCTTTTTAAAAAGGCAACAAAATGGTACTGTATGTTTGGCTCTCATCAACTAATAAGGTTACTGTCTTGGGCAGAGGGCTTTGGTTGGAGAGCTATGCTAAAGTTCCCTCAGTATGTGCAAAAATAATCGCAACAAAGACCTTCCTTGTTCTAAAATTTCAGTATCCTTCCAAGAACAGGAATGACCAAATCAGGCAGGAAGAGACCACCTCACTTCTTAGGAGGGTTAAGGACAGCCTGAGCCCTGGCTGCAAGGAGCTGTGACTTCATAGTGAGGGGAGAGACTACAGTCTTAAGCTTGTGGTCAAAGGCTTCAATCAAGCAGGTTTAAGTGGTTACCGATTTGGAATACATGCTAAATTTGTACAGAAAAGAGCATATGTGGTGCCTACAATTTTTAACTGTGTCAAGCATGAGATTTCAGAGACAGCTGGACCATAGAAGTGAGCCATGGGGAAAAAAATGCCAAGATTTTTCACAAGTGCAAGATCCCTTTTTACAGCTACCAAAAATTTAGTTATTTGGAATATACATAGTAGTGATTCCAACATTTATAAACCAAAATTTATGTGCGGCCTGTTGTATGTTTTAAATTAGCCTACTTTAAAAGTTTATCAAGACTGATTCATGGGCTAAAGATGGTTCACTGGGTACAGTATATTGCTGCTGACCTGAGTTCAGTTCCCAGGACCCATGTATTGAAAGAAGACAACTGATTACCAGAGACATGGCGTTCGCGCTCACATACAAAGTAAATAAATGTAAAACAAAAAACTCAAATGGGAGCATCACTTTAAAATAAGCAGGCTACTCATACTGTAAACAAACAAACAATTTACAAAAAAAAAAATTAGAGAAGAAACTACCCTTGACTGTGTTTACAGCCGGGCGGTGGCACACGCCTGTAATCTCAGCACTGAGGAAGCCAGAAGCAGGTGGATCTTTCTGAGTTTGAGGGCAGCCCGGTCTACAAAGTCAGTCTACGACAGCCAAGGCTATGCAGAGAAACCCTGTCTGGAAAAAAAAATGTATTTATTTAAAATATTTTTTTGCTATGAAATTTGAGAACAGTTTCAAATGACATTTAAATACTTTCTACTTTTAATCACAAAATTAAAATCAGCCAAGAAAAAAAGCACTTAAAGAACTTTCAGTAAATGGCTTCTGACCTCCCTATAAGTTACTTCTTCCAATGCCATATCTCAGTGTGAATTAACAGTATTTTGAAAGGGAATTTATAAGAACTGAAGTGATGAGAAAACAAGATTTGACCAAAACCTTAAATTATTTTAAATTATGTTTCACTATTACATTTTCATATATAAGTGTCTTTGTATTTGAGACTTACCTAACCTTGTAGAAAGGACTGAATATCAAGACAGATCAGACTGTTTTTAATACTATCATTAAACTGGCATTTTTATTCTTCACTTACTTTTTTTTATTTTCAAACATAAAAACCCTCTACAAAACCATCATCTAGTCCCTCCCTTGGTACAGCTTATTAAAATTGTTCAAAACTCCTAAGGCCATAGCTTATCCACAGTATCAGGTCTGTCTATACACCTGTCTGACCTGATTAGTTGGTAACTTCAATTAGTATATTAAACTTTTAGGAAGTTTTCCTTTCTTCATTTCTTCTGCCAGAAAATTCCCATCCATGTCCCTCATCTTTCTTGCTCAGTGTTTCACTTCTCATTTTTGCAATGTCTTCTTAGTTTTTTAAATGCTTAAAATGCACATCTTCTGTTGCCTGGTACGACTGTACCAGGGGGAGGTGATCAAAGACCTGGCCACTGAATTCATGTCAGAAACAGCCCCTGCTTCCCTTACTAGGGAACCCACTTGGAAACTGAGCAGCCTACGGGCTTCCTCTGAGCAGGGGGTCTAGGTCCTCTCCATGCATGGTCCTTGGTTGGAGTACTGGTCTCTGCAGGAAGATGATACAGCCAGCCCTGATGAGACCTGATAGGCTAGGGTCAGAGAGAAGAGGGGGGAGGAGGACCTCCCCAATCAGGAGACTAGGTAAGGGGTATAGGGGGAGAAGTGGGACTGGGAGGAGACAAAGGAGGAGGCTACAGTCAGAATACAAAGTGAATAAATCACAATAAACAAATAAACAAAATGCATATCTTAATTTTATCAAATCCTAGTTAGTGCTCAGTGATTTCAAGACTGTTGTAAAAGAAAAACAATGCAAATGAAAAAAATTCGTTTTTAAGGCAAATCTGAAACCAACGTATACAGTCCCCCAATAAAACTAAAACCCATTATAAATTCACCATGCATCCAGATATAAACCACTGCAGGCCTGACACTGAAGTTTTGAAGTTACTGAGAAGAAAGTAAATTCTGTCACTACTTTAAAATTAATGATTATTTTTTTCTTCCCAACATGACTATTTCACTTGGAAACACAAGAATGGAGAAACACTGGTTATTTCAGTTCATCTGCCATCAAAAGAAATGATAGCATGATAGATGTAAATTCAAAGTGAGATTCCAGATTTTTAATTCAGTACAAACTAGCTCTTTTGGAAGTGCTAAATAGATTTTAAACTTCTGTTTTTGATAGAATTAATCAAAACAGTACTAGTTCATTTTCCATCAATGATTAATACTTATAACACATCAATGTTCACTTGATGCAATTTGGCAGTATGTGGAGAAAAGTGATCAGATTTACCAAGGTAAAAATATTCAAAATAGAAGGCATTTCAAGTATAACTGGACAGAAGAATGAACATACGCTTAAAAATGGGGCTTTCTTGAGCCTATACTTTTTAAGGGCAATATATCCTAATACTTCCATGTTGTATATAAATAATAAACACCTTTCATAATGATTAGTGAATAACTGATCACTAGTTCCTCTGACAACACTGCTGACTTTTATTAATAAGCCAGCACTTTTAAAACCCAGAGTTTGCTGTATTTATTTTAAAGAGATATAACTATAGTTATATATACCTTCAACAGTAAAACATCATTTAAAAAAATCATTCATATCTATGACAAAGGGTTGAAGTTCAAGTCTTTAAAAACAGGCTGATGAAGTAATTTGTAATTAAAATTATATATACCTGTACTAAAAGAAGCTAAAATTAGCTCAAATATATTTAATCATAAACAGCTTACAATATAAACACCTCCCGTAATCTGAAAAATATCACTTTATATAAATCTCTAAGCTTTTATTCAAATAATTTCAGAGATTTTTTTTTCTCTTAACAACTCACCTAACTTCACATTTTAATAAACAAAAGTGATATATTTATGTTGTTCATGTTCTCAAACTAGGGTCAGGACTTACATGTTCAGCTCTAAATGTTCTGTAAGGTCAGAATTTACTCTAAGAGTGAACTCTAATGATTATGGACATTAAAGTCCTCTTTCAGTAGAATATTCAGTACACTGAAAAAGTATGCTCAAAACCCTTTAACCTTTTTTAACTGATTTAATGCCCCATAATTTCTAAGCCTGTATCAGAGAAAGTAACAAAACATATCTCCATACTGTAATTCCTCTTCTCTCTCTCTTTTTTTCCCTTTCTTTTCACGCAGGGTTTTTGTGTAGCCTTGGCTATCCTGGAGCTCTCTCTGTAAACCAGGCTGGCCTGAACTCACAGAGATCCACCTGTCTCTGCCTCCTGAGTGCTGGGATTTAAGGTGTCTGCCACCACTGCCTGGCTCATTTTAGCCTACAATTGAATTTCCTGATAACAGAATCTGATTTACATGCAATAGTTAACTACTTCCTGTCTAGTTCTGACATAACTTTCCAATAAGTCTTCAACTGACCTTTCTAACTCAATCCACGTTTGATACTAAAACAATTACTGTTCTGAGTTTTATAAGGTCCACCACAGCAGGAGATGCAATCAGTCTGGAAGCTAGCAGGAGGAACAGTGAGAGGCACGGCAAGCTGCCTAAGAAAGGCTAGAGGCAGTGAGTCCCTCATGTCTGTCACAGCAGACTCTTCACGCCAAGGAGCAGCAGTGACAGCTCCTACCTGGTCCATCACAGGAAAAAGGCTGCATGCACCATCAGTAATTTATTTCCATGTAAATCTACTCATTTTCCTGTAACAGCATCAAGACAAGCACACATTTTTCTACTATTTATGTAAGTATTGTAGTATCAATGCCTTTATATTTGTCTAAGAATGGCCACTAAGACTTCAAAACTCCATTCATTGCCTATTTATTCTAAAATAAATTGTCAAAGTAACATTTATCAAATGATTACACTATCAGTCCGCATTTTAATTTAAAAAGTAGTATATAATTACTAAATATTCCAGAAACATACAAAACTAATTCTCTTTCCATACCTTCTAAAACACACACACACACACACACACACACACACCAAAATGTACTTCATTTAATTCTAATTTACTTTCTCATATGGTAAGCTTTTTATTTGTTTTAGTCAGCTCTTGTGAAATACACCACTTGGTGCTTTTTAAAAAACTGTTGAATTTGAAATAAAAATTTAAAAATTCATTTTCCATTGTTTTATACTAGCAGCTTCTGATTCTTTCTGGTCATTTTGTAGTGTACTTCAGAAAATGTATACACAGAACACTTTTTGTATATAGTTGAACTAAAATTAAGAAGACAGAAAACTTAGAAAAGGTTCTTTCTAAGAACTGCCAACAAATTGCATTGAAGAAAACAGATTCATAACTCAGAAAATTCCCTCTGATTTTTATTGACATTGTGAAAACGACTTTAATTTCTTTGTCTAATCTGGAGGACAGGACACAGAAAAGTATGCCATGATTCTGTACTGTTTTCAGCTGCAACTTTTCCAATGAAAAGTTAATACTCAGGACTTTTAAATGTTTGCAATTTATTTCTCTTTAACCTGTAAGACAAATTTAAGGCAACAAATATGTTTTCTAAAATATAAGAATAGAAAAAACACTGGAAGGCGTAAGTGCTTCATTGTAGGCTAAAATGCATTCCACATCAATCACTCAGCATGGAATACAGTGCCCTGTACCTGTCAAACAATGTCTTACAGAAAGACACCTCAAGGCATCTAAATATATTTCTGGACATAGCATCATGGATTGTGGCACATAAAACAGTCGGTCATGCAACACTGATAGTTCAAAGAATATTGCTTAATGAATGTCTAATTTACAAAACTACTTAATAGTACAAACCTTTAGCTCATGATACTGTTTATAACATAGAAATACTGTTATTAACACTTAAACAGTTACCTTCCTTTTTGCTTTAACATTTCATTATTAGCAAAAGAATTGGTAGAAAGAAAGTTTATGAGGCATCATATAAAGTGATAGTTTAGTTTAATTTTTTTCAGGGACACCTGACATTACTTCTATTTGATATATGAAAAAACCAAAACAGAAAAAAAAAAAAGTACATGTAATTTATAACAAACTGACCAAAGGTTTATGCTGTGCCTGAGTCAGAGCCCATGCCTAAGTTTGTGTTAGTTTATGAAGCAGCATTACTCCAGGTGTCTTCATAAGTGAGATTAAGTGACTATTCCTGGTTCCTTTCTTTTCTCTCTCCTCCTCCTCCTCCTCCTCCTCCTCACCTCACCTCTTTCTTGTTGTTCTTCTCCTTTCTTGACAGGGTCACACTGGCTACAAGCTCAGTCATCCCTGCAACTTTGGTTTAAGATTAAACAAGTAACAAAAACAAGTTTTTATTTTATTTCTTATAGTATACGAAAAATTACTTTAACGTTTTAGAGAAGAACCTTGATTTTATTATAGCAGAGAAATTAATGCAGTAATTTTCTATTTTAGATTACAGTAAGTCCAGTAACAAGACAGTGAGCATCTATCTCTTGCTGAAAGATCCATTTTTGAAATAAGGCTGAAGTGTGCTTCTTGAGCAAATTAACTGCTGTGTGATCAGCAATTATATAACATCTAAACATAATTTGTATTTTTTTTCCACATTTGGAACACAATCTAACTTATTCCCACCAGTGAAACAACTCCAGTTTCATTAAGTGGTTAATATTCACACTCTGTCTTTTAAGTTATAAACCATTTGGGGGGAAAAAAAAAAACAAAACAAAAAACCTGAAACACTACTTTGTAAATTCACACTGCATATAAAAATTTCAGATACCTCAGAATTTCAGATTCCACTGCCAATTTAATTGTAAATTTTAATTATAATATTTAGTAAAACTAATGTAGTAAAATGTTTTCACTGATAGAAGATTAAATGAACAGAAACATGCTTCATGCATGTGTTGCTAAAATACAACAGATCAGAGAACTGAACTGTTAGACTGCATATTATAGCTTTTAAAAACCAAAGACTATTAAACATAATTTAAAATTCTAGCAAGTTTTATTTTAAAAACACACAAAAGCAAATGTATCTTGGTCTATAAAGAAGAAACAAGGTTTACAAGTAGATGCACATTTGAATGAATAACCTTGCCATGATTTTAAGAACTATAGCACTTAGAGGAAAGGGCATTTTGATTTTAAAAAATATTTAAATTAATTTTCTACATATATAAATAAATATTTGCAGAACAAAAAAAATTTTAAAGATTAGTGAAAACATTTTATACCCAAAAAAAACTACTTCATTTTATTATTAAATCTTTCTGAGTTAAATTCTATACACTGGAAAAACAGCCTGTATTATAGTTCTGTAGCTGTTTAAGTGCTATGAAAATTTGCTCTACGTCTGTCAATGAATAACTCAAATTAATATTTGTCCATAAGCTATGGATATACTAAGTGAGAAAGCAAGCTGCATGGTTAGATATCTGACGCGTGCTCTCCAGCATCATGAAACCTCTTTTACTGATTGACACATCATTTCTAGTGTCACCAATAAGGCTTCAGTATGCACTCCAGGACACATGTTTAGATTCTCAGGCAGTTCCTTAAGAACACTTGGGAGTTTCTTTAATGTCTTTATATTTCTAGCATAGAGATCCAGTAGCCAGTCAGCATGTACATTGGTGGGTTCTGTATCACTACTGCATGCCATAAGCAACTCATTTAGATGAGATAACCCTTTGAAAGCTAAGATGAATTCTGAGGATAAATCAAATATTGAACAAAAACTAAGCAACATCCTACTAAGTAAAAATGAAGCAAACTCAAGCTGTTGGTGATAAAAATGTTTCTGTGTCTTGGCATGAAAGTTGTCCACTGTATCATCTATGTTTGTAATAGCAAATAGTTCTTCCTTGTCCTGAGGCGACAACACATAATCCAAGGGCAACTCCCCCTTAGAGTTCCTCTGCTGCAAAAGCTCTGGGCCTGTGAAAAAGAAAATGTAAAATGTTAAAAGTAAAACATGTTTTACTTTCAGTTTAACTGCTGCCTACCCCCCCCCCCACCCCAAGAAAAAACCTTACAGGGCTCCATTTGTCATCATATTTGCGATTAATTAGCTACCCACACAGACTGTAATTGCCTATATAGACTAATAAAGGTGAGTGTACAAACAAAACTGTGGTCAATTGTCTAATGAAGTCTGCTTAAAAGGACATAGCCTAGTTAGACAAGTCTTATGTATGATAACTGAAATGGTTTGTAAAACCCTAACTGCTGCCACCTTAACAAGAATAATTTTGGAATCTCAGAAAAAATTAAGAAAATGCTTTATCCCAAGTTCAGAAAAGAGAAAAGAATTTCTCTTTTCCCTTACTGACTAACCACCCAGCAATGTGAAATTTATAGAGTCAGCACAGTACAGTTTTAATTTTATCCTTGCAAATATTTATTGTCTACAAAGGCAAGAGATTCATAAAAACTTCAATGTTAATTTTTCTAAATAAAAATCAATAGTTGATCTATGTATCAAAACAAAAACAAAAAGCCTGCCTATGGTCAGTTAGTACTTGCAAAATACTAAAATGCTAAGAACTTGAGTTTATCCTCTAAATATTAAAGGATGATGTAAGAACTGTAAGATGACCAATCCTCACTCAGAAAGGCAAACAGGACAGACATCAGAAGAGGGAGAAAACAGGAAACAGGACAGGAGCCTACCACAGAGGGCCTCTGAAAGACTCTGCCCAGCAGGGTATCAAAGCAGATGCTGAGACTCATAGCCAAACTGTGGGCAGAGTGCAGGGAATCTTATGAAAGAAGGGGGAAAGAGAAAGACCTGGAGAGGACAGGAGCTCCATAAGGAGAGTAATAGAATCAAAAAATCTGGGCCCAGGTATCTTTTCTGAGATTGGTACTCCAACCAAGGACACTGCATGGAGATAACCTAGAATCCCTGCTCAGATGTAGCCCATGACAGCTCAGCATTCAAGTGGGTTCTCTAGTAAGGGGAACAGGGACTGTCTCTGACATGAACTCAATGGCTGGATCTTTGATCACCTCCCCCTAAAGGGGGAGCAGCATTACCAGGCCATAAAGGAAGACAATGCAACCAGTCCTGATGAGACCTGATAAGCTGGTAAGTGTCAGACGGAAGGGGAGGAGGACCTCCCCTATCAGTGGACTTGGGGAAGGACATGGGATGAGATGAGGGAGAGAGGATAGGACTGGGAAGAAATGAGAGAGGTGGCTACAGCTGGGATACAAAGTGAATAAAGTGTAATATAAAAAAATAAAAAAGAAGTGTACAATAGCCACCTAAAGTCTAGGAGTACTGTGTACTCTTGTCAGTCACATCTTTTAATCCTTTATGCATAAAAATGTAACCCATGATATGAAGGTATAATAAGAGACATTATAACATATATCACCAGAAAGAGACGAGATTAAGTGCTAAAACTCTTACTGATGACGCTGACCACATATACAATGGCTCATATGACTGATGTATAATTTGTGGAAAAGAATTCCAAATGAAAATTTTATTATCTATCCTTTTGTTAACATCTCAAAACAAAAGCCAAATATTCTAACTTATTCCTGTTTATAAAAATTGTGAGTGTCTGAAAGAATGTTTTAGCAATATATACTGTCGAAATTATTGCTTGTAAGAGTGAAAGTCTTGAATTTAATAGATTATACAGCTGCCATGGTGATAATGTCAAACCATGTGACAGATCCAAACCCAGAATTTGATTAGAAAAGTGAATATATAGACAAACAAACAAACAAACAAAAAACCAAACTAAACAAATAACAACAAACATGTACATGTAGCCAATGGACCTTGACAAACCTAAGTACAAGCAGACTTTCTCTCCTAGGTCAGACACTAATCCATTAGACTACTCTTTGTTAGTAAAATCCCACTGCCTGATCTAATACTACACTACACTTATAAGCTGGACTTCATAGAACAATACTTCTTATATCATTTATATCATTTGATAGAGAAAGAAATTGGCTTGAACACCAGAATAAATCTTTGAGTAGAAAAACAGAATACATAATAGGAAAAGAAGTAGGTTTAGAAAACAAACAGTAATTTAAGAAAAGGTAGAAGAACTAAAAATACATCAATTATGAAACATTGTTGGTAAAACAGACACTCTTAGGCCTTTAGGGGGCAGGAGAAGACTATAAATAACCAGCTCTTTCTAGCCATCATGGAATACATCCTTTCTTAGATACACACAGAAGAAAAAGACACATGGAGAATATGCCTTTTGTTTTTATGCAGAATGAAATGCTTTATTTACACACCAAATTCTATGTTAAAATTAGCACAAACAAAATGAAGGCATTTACACAAATGTTTGTGTTTTTCATATTACAAAGTAGTTATCAGTATTCTTTTTAAAATACAAATTAGTTTGAATATTTTGAAGCAAAATTTTGTAATAGCTCAGATGCAGAAATGTAATAAAAAAGGGAGTTGCTAAAGGTAAAAATGAATCAGGAAAAGCAGCAGGTAGATACAGAGCTTAAGTTATTATCTTCACAACAGCCTTGTACTATACTTACCATGATCTGAAAATCCAACTTAGTTGACAGTAAATATGAAAGAGAAAACATTCTAGGCTATCTTTTCTATACTCTATAAAGGAATCTCTTACAAAGACAATAGTAGCTTAGCCAGTTATATATATATATGTATATATATGTATGTATATGTATATTTATAATAAGATAGGAATGGAAAACCATAGTCACAAGAAGTACTGAATCTACTTATTAGCAAGCTTTAGGAAATGACTAGTTCACAAAGATATCACACACATTAAGTAAAAGGAATATTTAAAACCAACACCTTCAACTGAAAAAATATGCTATCATACATGAACCTCAATAGGTTTTAATAGTATATAAATATATGTATATATATATAATAAAATAGTTCTTACAACAACTAGTAAAGGTGACTATATTTTAGGAGACTTTTTATCTTTACTTTTTCATTAATATAAAATAAAAGCATCTTTCATGACAGATTTTTAAATATACAGTGTTATCTGCCTCCAAGGGATTCGTCAAAAAATCTAGATAATTTATCTAAACCCATTTAGCACAAACGCACTCACCCCCATGCTGTAGTAGCAGCTTGCCAATTTCTACGTGTCCGTTTGACAGTGCATCATGCAAAGGAGTCACCCCGTCCACTTGAGTGAGCAGATCTACCTCTGGACAACGTTGCAAAATTTCCTGGACACACACTGTGTTGCCATAGTTACAGGCTTCATGCAAAGGCGTCCAGCCAGCATTGTCTAAATTAGATATCAAGGCAAGTTTTAAAACAGCAGAAGTAGTACTGTCGGTTGCAAAGTATTGATAATCTACAACTCCCATCCTATTACTCTGTAGGAGCTTCATACACAAAAAAACAGCACTGGTAAAAACCAACAGTGTAATCATATTTCTACTTAAAAATCAAATAAAAGCACTTTCAAAATATCAATGTTAGAATACAAATAGAAAATTACTACTAAGGTATTTTATATTATTAGCTCTAAATTATCACATAATAAATTGTTTCAGTTTAGCTGCTAACAGCATTTTTAAATTATCTTTGGTAAATTTACTTAAATTATTTTTCTTAATTTGACATAAAACTATTCTGTACAACACATTTTAAGATACTGAACAAGAGCACAAAGACTTTGAGAACTTACCTTTCACATTGATGTCTATTCCTGGCAAAGACAGAAGAATAATCAATTTCTCCACTTGGTTTTTTATGCAAACTCTATGCAGCGCTGTTTCTCCTGCCATAAAAAATTAATAGATTATTCCACAGAAGACAAGATATCAACTAAAGAAAATAATAAAAGGCCATGAACCAGAAGATCTGGACCCATGCCAGACAATTATTTATATGGTTTTTCTTCCGACTGGTTTAAACATCTTTTGAACTGTGTATGTGTGTGTGTGTGTATACACACACACACACACACACACACAATACATACATACATACAAATATAAAGGAGAGAAAAAGAAAAGAAAAGGAACAAAAGGGGGGTGGGGAGAGGTTGGTGGTGAGGTGGTAAGACCCCGGGCAACCCAGAGCTTCTGTTCTGTCAGCAATTCAGCAATGGAATTCTACAAGAGCTTTAACACCAGCATTGTTTCTCCCCAGTTCAAGGTTTAAAGCTTCAATCCTGCTATAAAAACCCCCAATGATCAGAGAACACCAAAAATACTAGGTTTTGTAGCAATAAAAGTTTTAAAGCGCAATTGCCCTCTCTTAAATTTATTCATGAACCCACGCTAAAATGTACGGCTCTTTCTTATACAGCATTTACAGCTTAATTCAAATGAATGTTTCTGGCTAAGCACGAGTGCCTCTACACACTCAAGTATAATTCAGAACTTCAAATCCATTAACAGATGGTTTGCTGCTTCTCAATAGGCTGTCTGGCTTGGCTACAGCAGCACAGAGGGAGAAATGGAAGAATCTTAATATAAACACCACACACACACACACACACACACACACACACACACACACACACAAGTGCCCAAGTACCATTTAAAGCTGAATAACTATACCACAGAGAATGGAACAATTTTTACTGAGAGGAAAGCAGTAAGTAGATGTTGGTCAAAAGAGTCTATTCCCAATCTCTCTTACAACTAAAATTAATAAGATATAAGTCAGAATTCGATATTAAGAAAAATGGTTAAATAATTGTCAGTGACTGCATAGGAAACAAAATAAATAAATCATGGGCATTAATTGTTCCTGCTATAAAATACCGAGTAGCACATTTTCATAGCACTCAATTTTACAGATTATCTCTGCAACTTCTACTGAACATTTCTTCTATATGCATAGAAAGTCTCTTCAAGTTTTTCTCTATTTTTCAATTTTCTTTCTCTCCCAACTCCTTCTGCTGTTCAGCTAAAGTCATTCATATTCATTTTACTTTCTGAAACAATAAAACAAAACAGACACTGATCTTTGAAGTGAATATCTGATTTTTCATCTAATAGTCTTCATATTCTGAGCTAAACGGGCAGTTATACACTTCCATCACATGGAAAGATTAAAAAAAGCTTTGCTGTTGCTGTTTTCATGAGCTAATCCATATCATGAGTTAATCCATATGATAGTTTATAAACAAGAAAAAATTATAAATCTAGCATTTTAGTTCATTTAAGTAGAGACTCCTTAAAGACATTTTCAGGTTTTAAGATATCTAAGTAAAAGGGGTGCTAGAGTAAATTATTACAGTAAACTATTCTTACAATTCTGTCCATTAGGTACTTAGGCTCTAATACAGTTAGAACCAAAAGCCAAACACATTTCAGTCTGGGCTCAGTGCCTAGAAGAAAAGAGCCCATATGCTTAACACAGCTATGTGACATAGCCTACTCCTCATTCTTTGTTCACAAAATGTCTCTGACTGAAAAGAGATGAAGAATGAATTATACTTTCAAATCGGAAGACACTGATTCTAAGCATCACACGTTGATGTGGAATAGCAAAGTAAGGAGGGCAGGTCTGGAAGGAGCTCAGGAGTGCAGCATTACACTTGGCATCTAGAAAGGCAGGGAAAGAAAGAAAAGGAAGGAAGGAAGGAAGGAAGGAAGGAAGGAAGGAAGGAAGGAAGGAAGGAAGGAAGGAAGGAAGGAAG
>NW_026587759.1:2157880-2166930 GCF_907164565.1 Psammomys obesus
AAGGAAGGAAGGAAGGAAGGAAGGAAGGAAGGAAGGAAGGAAGGAAGCGATACTCTATTACACCAGGCACTAAATGACTACTTCTTGTATAAATGAGAGTTCAAGAAAATAATACATTATCCTTGAAAGCATTTCCCAGATCCAGTCCAATGTTGAAGTTCTAACATTCACTGAGGGCAAATGTGTGAGATTTCCAAGTACTGACTACAACCATGAAAAGTTCTAAGTGTAAGTTAAGTCAGATACTTGGGGTACCTTTTAGATTAGTTTTGTGAAAATTCATCTTTGTAACCAGAGAGGGGCAATTCTCCTTGGAACATGACAATTCTCCTTCTGACTTCTTTTTCAATTTTTTTAATGATGAGGAACATTTAGCATGGCTCAACTCTCTGAAAAGAAAGAAAACCGAGCAAAGCTTGTTTTTCAGTAAGGCATGCCAGCATACATAAGATAGTATTTTTCCTCCTTTAAAATGTATCCTTCTTTGAACTTAAACTCACTTACTCATTCTATCATATTGCTTTCCAATTTTTAAAATGATGTCAACTATTTAGGAACAAATTTTGACGCATTAATTTTCACTTTAATAGTCTATATCTCCAACTGCTCACTAAAAAGGTAACGAGTATAGAATGACAAAGTGGAAACCAAGTAAATGACATTTTACAGAGAAAATAAAGCTAAAAGCTTTATTAGAATGCAGGCCTCCAGAAGTCCCCATTCAAGAAGTCTCTCATTTTGACAAAGCAAATATAGCATATCACATCCATCTAAAACCTAATTTGTATTGTATAAGAAGAAACAGTACTTTGTGTTTCAGAAACTCTCTGTTTCTATGAAACAGAGACTGGATTAATAGCTTCTTTTCTTTCGGGAAGCACTTAGTAGGAAAGTGCTGCTCCTATGCATATATAGGTTTGAAATCGAGTTTTCTTTCAATCAACATAATGTAGACAATACCCCAGACAACCTGAAGTTCAAGAAGGTTCAGAGAAAAGGCCAGATTCCAAAACCAAGTGCAGCTGTTAGTGGCAGCGTTACTTACGGGAACTCTGGCCGGCCTTCACCTCGCTTTTGCTTTGCGCCATTCAGCGTCAGTAAGGCTCTTGGGGGCTCCAGGAGGGGCCGCTGGCAGATTTTTTTTGGCATCTGCCTCTTTCCAGCCCCATGTATGTCCATTTCTCCC
The DNA here is from genome assembly GCF_907164565.1 of Psammomys obesus. Lineage (NCBI taxonomy): Eukaryota > Metazoa > Chordata > Mammalia > Rodentia > Muridae > Psammomys > Psammomys obesus. The sequence goes on from NW_026587759.1 coordinate 2,159,067, forward strand.
AAAACTGGCAAATAGGCATCTATCTGTTGTGAAATAATATATCATTATCACAGCTACAAAGAGAAAAAAAAAATCACTTCATTTTGCCATGAAGTCTGGCTATAGTTTCTTGATTTCACAACTAGGTTACCACATGATCGGAACATGAGTGAATATTAAACCTGCCAGTTCTTTGTAATCATCTATGTAATTGTTTTGTCAATATCTTGCAGATGATGGTAGCTTTTAGAAAATAATTACATTTTCCAGTTCAATTTTAACTCATTTAGGAAAGTTCTTCTGATTAAGTCTTATAACCAACTTATGATATATATATTTTTATAGTTAAAAGACTTATTATCAACATGTATTTTGTTGTTTCTATTTTCCTAATGGTTTTCTTCAACAGAAAGATAAATCCAGAATAAACAGAATAAGGAGTGAAAATATTCTTCAAGCAAGTTGTAGTAAAACAATTTGCCTAGTGTCACAATAAACGAGTGGACTTGGCATTTGCTGGAAGCTGCTGGAGTATTTTATCTTAGTAGCTAACATGCTAAACAAAAGAGAATGGCAGTAAAGGCAACTCACATATGTGTATAGGTACACAGGATAAATCTTTCCCAGTTTTCCTTTTTAAACATAAAATACAAAAAAACTTTAGATGTAATTTAAAAATTTATATAATGTCAAAAGTCTGGAAATACTTTTTTTCTACTTATTTGCCCAAATAATCAAAACTTCTATTCCCTAATCTATTTCTAAAAATATTTATTATTTGTGTGTGTGTACATGTGTACATGAGTTCAGAGTGGGTGCAAACTTGTGTGCTTGGTCAGAAGATTCATTGATGCTAGGAACTGAACTTGGGTGCTGTGGAAGAACAGCAAGTGATTTTAAGCACTGAGTCATCTCTCCAGTGCTCCACTAATCTATATTTGAGATAAAAAATACCAGCCCCTTAATGTGCTCAAAGATTTATGAGCTGTGTTCTGTTCACTTATGAGAAATAACTAAGAATTAAACTTGTACTCATGAACTCATTTCTTAAAGAAACAAAGAAAGAAAAGAGTGTGAATAGGGCAGTGCTTACTATTTTCTCAAGTGATAGTAGCTCTGGGCAAGCACTGGTCGGGGCCCGTAAGCAGAGCTTTTTAAAGATTGCTTCTGCAGTGAACATTTGAAGCCAGGAAGATGAAAAGGAACAAATGAAGATCTCTAGTTCTTTTGAAGAAAAGTCTGTAGAAACAAGTAAACGTAGTTATTGCGACATCTTACACGTTTCCCCGTATCTCCTGTGCACTGTGCTCAACTGAGTAACATTTCCTAAGCTAGTAAACTTTAGTTATAATTTTAAATTACTGCAGATGTTTTCATATAAACATTTTATATAAAACATCTAAAATTATAAATATATAATTATGCATATTATATATCATACACATATACTGCTCCTTGTTTTTCAAGAAAAAAAAATTTATGATACATATATGCCAGCATTTGAAAAATAGCCAGCACCACTTTTATCAGGTAGCTGACTCCCATGTCATCTATTCAATGATATTAATTTTCTATTAAACTTTCTATGTAAATCAGTGTTTAAATTTGGAAGAGTGGGCCAGGCACCTTCCCTGGGCAGTAGTAGTAGAGCTGGTTCTGGTGGCATAGGCACTGCCCTCCACCCCCAAGTTATATGGTGGCATAGGCTTGGGAGAGATACCCAACCCCTGCCCCGCATACGTTGAGGCAGGTTGGAAAGCTGGTCCAGACCCTTTGCCTGGGCAGTGTGAGAGAACCAGCTCTGATTCTGTGGGTGCGGGAGAGCTGCCCTCAACCCTCACTGGGTGTTGAGGAAGAGCTGGCCCAAATGGTATAAGCAAGGGAGATAAGAGAGCCAGTCCTGCCTCTTCCTGGCTGTCACAAATAGGAGAGCTGGCAGGCTGAACATACACCCAACCCAGATTCAGGGCGATGAGCTGACCCACCCTATACTAAGATTTACCCCATGTATGAACTACTGGAGTGCATGAAGAGGCCAGTCCTCAGAACCAAAGCTGTAGGATCTCCATGACAGAGGGCAACAACAGGGCATCTGAGAGGAGCCTGAGGACCCAGAGGCCTTGAGCAATAATAATGATTCACTGCAATCAACACTTGGGAGTGTAGCTGTTTGATACACTTGTGTGACACACTGCAGCAAGCTCCTTTTAAACTTATTTTTTAGTTTTTTAATGCTCTTTTTGTTTGTTTTCATTTTTATCTTTTTTGTTGTTGTTTTCTTTTGGTGGGGAAATTACAAGGGTGGAGGGCAGATATAGAGGAATGGGGAGTTGAGTGGCCTTGAGGTACATGAGGTGAAATTCACATACACCAAAAAAGAATAAAAAGTTAAAAAAAAATAGCAGCATAAATAATACAACAGAATGACACAGTGATATCAACCAATAAAATAAAAGAGCTAATGTTAAAAAAAAAAAGCCACGATATACAGTCTTGATCCATAAATAAATGAAATAAAAAGTCCAGATAAGTCTATGCTCTTACAGTCACCTGTTTGTTTTTTCCCAAAACAGGGTTTCTCTGTGTAGCCTCGGCTGTCCTGGACACTCTTGGTAGACCAGGCTGGACCCCAATTCACAGAGATCTGCCTGCCTCTGCCTCCCTGAGTGCTGCAATTACAGGTGTATGCCACCATGCCCAGCTATGGTTTTTGACAAAGATACCAAAAGGAGAAAGGGTCTTCAAGAACTGGTGCCAGGAAAACTAGCATACATGTAAAAGTATGAAACTAGATCCTTATCTTACATCAAAAATCAACTCCACATGAACATAGACCTTAACATTACACTTGAAACTCTAAACAGTTAAGAGGAAAAAACTTTTGAAGATTTAGGCATAGGCAAGGACTTTGTGAATAGAACTCCGGTTGGTCAGGAAATAAAGGCAACAATAAACAAATGGAAGGAACATCATGAAATTAAAAGCCTTTTGTGGGGCTGGAGAAATGGCTCAAGGGTTAAGCGTACTGGCTGCTCTTTCAGAGATCCTGAGTTCAAATTCCCAGCAACCACAGGGTGGCTTACAGCCATCCATAATGAGATCTGGTGTTCTTTTGTGGTGTGCAGGCGTACATGTAGGCAGGACACTGTATACATAATGAATAAATCTTTATTTAAAAATATAATAAAAGCATTTTGTACAACACAGTCCCTTAACTGAGAGCAATGTCTTTTCTAGCTATACATCTGATTGAGGACCAATACCTGCAACATACAAAGAAAACAAGGAAGACCAAAAAAGACTAAATGACAAGAAACTAAACCACCCACAAAACAGGCTGTGTGAACTGAGCACACAACTCTCAACTTACGTAACACAAACGGCTGACAGACAAATAAATGGTCACTTTCACTCCCAAACAGGGAGATGCAAATCAGAACTCCACTGAGTCCATCTTGCCGCAGCAGAATGGCAGTCTTTAGGCAACTACTCTGCTCAGGTGCCTTCACAGAGACTTAAATGCTGGCAGAAATACATTTGTCGTACGTAACACAGCCTTGTGCTTGTTTTTAAATACATATAAAATATATACTAGACATTAACATTTATTATATATTATATAAGTTATATATAATATATAAAAGATATGTTTTTGTGTAACCTCATTATATAAAAAGTATGTAGCTGAATGCCTGCTACAACATCAGTAAAAATTATATAAGATATATACAATTATATATTATGTATTATATTACATATAAATATATACTGTAATATATATTAATTTCATGAGTACTATATTAGCATAATTTCTTTCTCTTTCCTCCTATAATTCTTATTCTTCCCATTCTCAAATTCATGATCTTTCCTTCAGTAACTGTAACACACACATAGACCTGCACAATGAAAACACTAAATGACATGCCAGTGGGGAAATCTCACAAGGTTCTATCTACCCTTAGATGAAGTGTTACTAGAAATTACAAGCCTCTGATAGAGGAGAATCAATCTCTATTATAGCAGTTTCTGGATTTTCTACACATCAACTTGTCCTCAGGTTCTGAATTCCATGATCATTCTAAACACTTCCTGGCAAGTTCCAAAAAAGCCAGCACCATTTACGTGTATTTGTGTGTGTGTACCTTCTTTATTATATAAAAAGTATATAGCTGAATGCCTGCTACAACATCAATAAAAAATTGTTGAGTGGATGAATGAAATGGAAATATTCTTACTGAAATAATTAGTAAATATAAAAATTATTTAAGAAGTTTGAATTCCAGAAAGATCAAAGGGAAAATAAGAACTTCAAGTCTCTGAAAAAAGAAAGTGAAGATAAAAAAAGAAGATGTCCTATGTTAAGGATCAGTTGGGTTAATATAGTAAAAATGGCCATCTGATCAAAAGCAATGTACAGATACAATGCAATTCCCATCAAAATTCCAACACAATTCTTTACAGACCTTGAAAGAACAATTCTAAACTTTATATGGAAAACCAAAAAACCGAGAATAACTAAAACAATTCTACACAATAAAAGAACTTCTGGTAGTATATCCATACCTGACTTCAAGCTCTAGGAATAAATACAAACCAATACTAATAAAAACCACGTGGTATTTGCATAAAAAGATAGGTTGATCAATGGAATAAAATTGAAGACCCAGAAATAAATACACACCTCAAGGACACTTGATTTTTGACAAAGAAGTCAAAACCATACAATGGAAGAGTATCTTCAAAAAAGGGTGGTGGTTCGACTGGATGTCTACATGCAGAAGAATGCAAATAGATACATATTTAACACCCTGCACAAACTCAAGTTCAAGTGGATCATAAGCCTCAACATAAAATCAGAAACACTAAATCTATTAGAAGAGAAAGTGGGGGACAGCTTTGAACTCATTGGCACAGAAGACAACTTCCTCAACAGAATACCAACAGCTCAGGCTCTAAGATCAACAATTAATAAATGGGACTGCTTGAAACTGAAAAGCTTTTATAAAGTAAAGGACACTGTCATCAGAACAAAGTAGGAGCCCAAAGACTGGAAAAAGATCTTCACCAGCCCTACATCTGACAAAGGGCAAAAAAGCAAATATATAAAGAACTCAAGATATGAAATACCAACAAACCAGATAATGCAATTTAAAAGTGTGGTACAGAGCTAAACAGAGAATTCTCAACAGTGGAATCCTGAATGGCTGAGAAGCACTTAAAGAAATGTTCAACGTCCTTCATCATCAGGGAAATGCAAATCAAAATGACTCTGAGATACCATTGTCAGAATGGCTAAGGAAAACACTCCTCCATTGCTGGTGGTATTGCAAACTTGTACAATCACTTTGGAGGGAAAATGATTTTAGAAGATAATTCTGTTCTGTCATGGTTTATCAATGATGACTATACTTACGACCAAGAGGAACCTATAACACATGTCCAGGATCAAAAATGATGTGATCCATGTTTTGGAAGAACATGAATTTATCCCTGCACACTGAGTTCTGTATAAATAAAGAAGCACTCTGACTTCCAGTCAGTCAGGCTGAAAAACTCCCCTTGATCTCCATGCCCACTCACTCCTCCCTCATAGATTCCTTATCTCCTCTCTTATCTCCTCTGTGTGACCTGACTATAGTTGGGGCTGGCCACAGGCAAAAAAACATTCAACAAAAGACAGCTATTCTAAAATACAAACAGCAATCATCCTCTAAACTAAATGAAAGAATAATAGGAAGACAATAATATGATAAAAATCTTCTAACTTTAGTAGTATAAAGAAAGCTACCTCTCTTTGCAGAAATTATCATTAAATAAATTGTGAACCCAGTTATTATAACCTGTATTCCTATTCCAGTGTCTTTTTGAAATAGTTAACATGACTAACCATAGATTCCAGAACTTTTTCTTCCAAAAAAATCAAGATGCACTAGAACACATGTACATTTTTTTTTTTTAAACCTGGAAGTTCGAACATAGATAATTCAGTATGTAAGAAAACATTTTTACTTGGGGGCCACAAAAGCTCAGGTAGTTGAAGAAGTTAGAAATTTAAGGCTACAGGCACGAAGGAGGGAGGGAAGGAGCAACTAAGTGTTCTAAAGCTGGCTATGCAGTCAGGAGGTTTAAGGTCTTAGGGAAGTCTTCCCATCGCAAAAATTAGTTAGAATGTTCCTAGATAAATCCCTGTCCTTTCATTTATATCACAAGAAACTTTTAAAACAAGAATAAACGTCAGGGAGAAGAAAGTATATAGTATTATACATAATACTGTTAAGATTAGACTTAAAAATAACAGTTTCTTTAAAAAAACTGCTATTAAAAATTACAGTAATTCATTCATGAGGAAATTTTATAATCAATGCAATAAACCAAATTAATAAAGGGCTACAAGGAGCTATGTAGTAAGTGCTCTGGCTCAGTGAATTTCATTTTGAAACACCATTAAGTATTGATAATGGAAAAAAACCTGGGAGTTACTGACAGACACAAAGATCAGACTGTAAAAGACTCCAATCTATTGAATAAGAAATGCTAATGATACTGAAAATTCTTCCTAACACGTAAGATTTCTGTCTGTTCTTGTTGCTATTGTTGTTTTTCCTTTGGTTTCTGAGGTTAAGTTCTCACTCTTGAGCACAGGTTGTCATGCCTTGACCCCACAATCCTCTTGCCTCAGCTTTCCAATTGCTAAAATAGTCTTGAATCACCACACCATCACAATTAAATGGAAAGAAACGTATTTTAAATGTATAAATTATGAACAACTGTCTACAATTTTTAGCTGCAGGACTAGAAAAAACATTGACAACCTTTTTAACATTTTATATATATATATATATATATATATATATATATATATATATACACACACACACACATATATATGTATATAGCCAAGCAATAATTTATTTCCTGGTAGTATTTTCTACACTATCTTCTAAATATTCACATTTTATGAAACTATAAGAAATACTTAGGAAAAGTATGAATGTTTGGAGGAAAATATAAATTTTATATGCTTATCAAAAAGATCATCTACTGAAATAAAGGTGGCTTTATTGTAAAAATGCTAGGATGGTTCAATTTATATAAGTAAATGAAATAAATCACATAAATAGATCCCTCGACATCAAATGATCAGCTCAATAAATGCAGAAAAAAATAACCCATCTAAGATGATCAATTTAATAATAGTGTACTTAATTATCTCAGAAAGTAACCAACAACCATTGACTTGCTCCTAAGGTAAATTTAATAGAAGAGAATTCAGGCCTTGTACTATTGACTTAGTTAACTAACTGTGGTTGGTGATGTCATGGACCATAGAGGAAAAGCTATAACTACCATGTTCCTTACCATTGTAATTCCCAAGTGTATTCAAAATATAAATCCTTATATCCACAAATAGTGTAGCTCTCATCCCTCATCAAAGTTTTTCTCCCCCAAAAGAGCTCATAGAAATCCATAATTGTTTAAAAAGCAGAGAACATATGATATGTGGGGAGCCCATCCCCAGTAAATACATTTACAACATAACTTATAGCAGAGGCTCAGAGAACACCATGGAAGAGGGCTCAGAAAGAGAACAAGACCCTAAAGCCCAGGAATGTCTCCAATGTATATAGCTTCTATACAAGATAGGTACCCATGAAATCTTAATAATATGGTGCTCTAAACAAGACCTGCACAATGTGAACACCAGCTGACATCCCAACATGGATGGGAAAAATATCACAAGGTACCACCCCCAGATATAGAAATATAGGCAATTAATGGCTGATAAGAAAGTCTTCTCCATAGACGAGGCCCGATTAAATTCCAAGGAGTCATCCCTAAACACACACACACACACACACACACACACACACACACACACACACAC
>NW_026587759.1:2166940-2203220 GCF_907164565.1 Psammomys obesus
ACACACACACACACACACACACACACACACACACACACACACACACTCAACAGTAAATGGACTCGGACTTAGCAGATTATATTTATAAATACATGTGTGCACATATGCATACATAGAAGTATTACACATACAACAACAACAAAGGAGTAAATTTAAGTGAGCGTTATGTGGGACTGAAATGGTTTAACTGAAATTCTCAAAAATAATGCTTAAAAATTTTATATGTAGTTATATGCAGTACAAGTTCAACTGTGTACAAATGCTTAGACATTACAACTTGATAGAAACTCTCTGTAAAGGGACATTAAAGAATTACCTATTCCTTTTCATATTTTCTCTAATGGACACATTTTTGTATTATTTCTAAGAAAACTTCATATGATATACACTGAAGAATAGACCTCTTAAAGGTAACCAGAAACCAATTTTCAGAATGAGTGATTAAAATGAAACCATAGCAAAGACACACTTACCATCACAGTAAAGGGAAATATAACTTCCTAAGTCATCAGACATGTGTCGGATCACATTTCTACCCATCTGAATACCAAGGAAGATCCAATAATCTACTGCTGTGCCAAGAATTCCAGTAAGTAAGAAAGATAGTTCGTGTTTGAATACCTAGCATCAAGATGGAAAAAAAATGTTATTGAAATATTAAAACTACAAGACATTTTTAATGTTTACTTTTACTATTTTTTGAGAGGTCAATGACTAAAAATAAAGGGTATGTTAGTAATAAAAAATACGAACAAATTACCCCTTTCTCCATCTATGCCACTACATAGTGGCATGCATCTCTCTACATACATCTCTCTCTCATTACATATACACCACAATTTTAGAAATCTGTTATCTGAAATAACTAAGTCTTTTAAGCGTTTCAGGTATCAGATTTTTTTGTGTGTGTGTTTAGAATTACCTTCAAATACAAATGATATTCTAAGAATGTTATGCAAATCCAAATATGGAATTCATTTGTTCATATGTACCTTATATACATTTCAAAGAAGTAATTATTCGGTATTTTTAATGCAACAATGCTTTGTTTGAGACCTGTTATATGAGGAGAGGTATGGAATGTTCCAACTGTGGAATCATGGTGGCCAATAACTTTTAGATTTGGGGGCATTTAGGATTCTGGATTAAGGATGTTCATGCAATAATATAATAAAATGCTTACTAATAAATTAAGGTTTCTAGCTTTTAACAACAGCTTATAACAAAAAAGTTAATATGAAGCTATCAAATTTTTAAGGTAGACATTATTTCTATTAAAACTCTGTGGAAATCCCAGGCTTCTGTGGATACTGAGGAGGAATATACAGGACACATGGAGGTTAGTAAGCAGCTTTTTGTAGTCTGCTCCTTCCAGCATGTATCTCACGGACTGGACTTTGGTATTCATGTTTATGTGGCAAGTATACACTTAGCCATACACTGCTATACACTTAGCCACTGTGAAAGCCATTTTCATTTCAAGTAGCAGTATCAAAGGAATGGAGAAAGTCCATGAATAAAGTAATCAACAAACCTGTTACAAAGAAACAAACTAAGCCAAGTTCTATTGTTTTTATAATAAAACAAACTAATTTGGACAGAGATCATTTATAAACGTGGGAAAATTTTTATATTGTCACTTTTATACTAAATATTGAATTACTATAAGAACTATGACAAGGTTGGGCGCACTGGTGCACACTTGTAATCCTAGCACTTAGGAGGCAAAGGTAGTCTGATCTCTGTGAGTTTGAGGCCAGCCTAGTCTACAAAGCCAAGGCTACACAGAGAAACCCTGTCTTGAAAAACCAAAAACTAAACCCCAAACAAAACAAAACAACAACAAAACAACCTTGACAAGGCATATATAGTATGTTTTAACATATTTCTTTTATCTAGAAAAGTTAGTATTAACTATCAAGATAAAATGTGAGAAAATAGTAACTTAAAAACATTTTAATAAACACTTTTCCAAAGTGATATTAAAACTAGTTGAGAAGCTATATTATTGTTTGTTTCCTTGACAAGTTGCATATGTGAAAATCTCACTAAGTAACAGCGAAGCAAGGCATGTAAACACCTTTTTATTTTTTTTAAATTTTTTTATTATTATTAATTACACTTTATTCATTTTGTACCCCACCATAAGCCCCTCCCTCCTCCCCTCCCGATCCCACCCTTCCTCCCCTTTCTGCATGCATGCCACTCCCCAAGTCCAATGATAGGGGAGGTCTTCCTCTCCTTCTTTCTGATCTTAGACTATCAGTTCTCATCAGAAGTGGCTGTATTGTCATCTTCTGTGGCCTGGTAAGGCTGTTCCCCCCTCAGGGGGAGGTGATCAAAGAGCAGGCCAATCAGATTATGTCAGAGGCAGTCCCTCTTCCCATTACTAGGTAACCCACTTGGACACTGAACTGCCATGGACTACATCTGTGCAGGGGTTCTAAGTTATTTCCATGAATAGTCCTTGGTTGGAGTATGAGTCTCTGGGAAGTTCCCTGTGTTCAAATTTTCTTGTTCTGCTGCTCTCCTTGTGGAGTTCCTGTCCTCTCCAGCTCTTGCTATTTCCCACTTCTTACATAAAATTCCATTCACTCTGCCCGACAGTTGGCCATCAGGCTCAGCATCTGCTTTGATAGTCTGCAGGGCAGAGGCTTTCAGAGGCCCTCTGTGGCAGGTTCCTAGGTAGTTTCCCGTTTTCTTCTTCTTCTTCTTCTTCTGATGTCCATCCTCTTTGCCTTTCAGGACGGGGATTGAGCATTTTAGTTAGGGTCCTCTCTTTTGCTTAGTTTGTTTAGATGTACCGATTTTAGTGGGTTTATCCTATGTTGTATGTTTATATGAGTGAGTATATACCGATAAACACCTTTTTAAAAAGGCAACCAGCGTGCACCATATCTGAGAGGCAGAGGATCTGAAACTCCGAAATTGGTGAGTGGAGGGGCAACTGAAGCCAGAAAATCGACATTAAGGCTTCCTGAATGAGAGGGGACATCACATGAGCTGAGACCATTTAGAATCAGGTCACCTGTGCAGACTTCTCTGGAGACAGAGTGGCGAACATTTGAGCCACTTGCACTTCCCCGTTTCGGGCCTCCCTCTTCCTCCACAGAGTCTGCCCTCAGAGACTCTTAGGGATCTTACCACAGAACTCAATGCCTGGGGACTAAGACAGCAGGGGTGGGGCTCCTAGCTCCTCAGTGGTGGCTGCCAGCTGCACCAGCCCAGATCCTCAGTGGTAGCTGCCAGCTGCACCAGCCCAGATCTGCGGTACCATTCTTCTGGGTCCCGGGTCTGCGAGCAGCCATACCGACTCTGCAGGCCCTCCCAACTGACTCTTTAGACCAGTGTTGTGGCTCCCCAGGACTTCCCAGCAGGCACGTGGACCGGCCTCCCAGTCCCGCTGCTCCAGCTGGACTCCCAAGTTTGGCAGCTGCAGCAACACTGAGCTGAAGGAGCTCCTACACCCGCATTTGACCGAGCAGGCCCAAAACTGAGAGTAGAGAACAGAGGGAACCCCTGTGCTTTCTGATTTGACCTGCTAGGGAGTGAGTGCGCCTTCAAGCTCCTGTAGGGCCCCAGATCCAGGGGCCTTCTAAGCTAGCAGCCAGACATCAGATCCCTCCCACCTGTGCACCCACTGTGGGAAACAGAGGGACAGTGTTCTCAACATTAGGCCCCTGTTCTGCGGGGCTACCAGTGGAGTTTAGGCAAATAACTACTGTAGCTCAGACAGAGCTGAATAACAGTAGCTAAAGGCCACTGAGGTATTCAGGGAATCTGCAAATGGGAATTGTGCCTGTGAAGACCTTAAGCGCCTGCAATCCCTTTGGTGCCTGCACAGTGCCCCTGCTGCAAACTTCAGGAATTAACACCCTGTTAGTCAAGGCACACTTCCACGCAGACGCACACACAGAGGCATTTGTCCTTCTGCGCTAGCGAAACTTTTTCTTAGGTATAGCTGATTCACCAATACACATCTTCAAACCACTGGACGTCTCTCATCTTCCTTAAGAATTCTCCAGACAACAGAAAAAGACAGTACCAGTCTGAACTGCAGAATCCAGGAATAAAATAGTGAAGGTTACAGAGAAGCAAATGGCCAGAGGGCGGCATAAGACCACATTCAACAAAAATCAGGACGTTATGGTGTCACCAGCAACCCCCAAAATCAATGGATACTCCAATTCATCGGAAATACAGGAAATGATTTTAAAGATATGCTTATCCAGTTATTAGAGGCACATAAAGAAGAAACAAACAAATCTCTGAAAAAAAAATAGCCACACAAATGGAAGCAAATAAAGAGGAAATGAACAAAGTTCTCAAAGAAACACAGGCAAATATAGCCAAACAAAGAGAGGCACAAGTAGAGAGGAAACCAAAAAAAAAAAGAAGAGACCATTATAAAAAGACAGAAATCCACATTCAAAAAAATGAAGGAAATGGTGCAAGGCATGAAAAGAGAATTAGAATCAATAAAGAAAACACAGAGAAAACCCTGGAGTGGAGAAAATCAGGAACCACAAAGGTGAGCATCATCAACAGAATACAAGAGATGGAAGAGAGAATCTCTGGTGCTGAAGATACATTATTAAAGTTGAAATCACATATCAATCCCAACACCTTAATAAAGGGAGACTTCAACACCCTACTCTCACCAAGGGACAGATCATCTAGACAGAGCTAACCAGGGAAATAAGGGCACTTACAGAGGCCCTAATTCAAATGGACCTAATAGACATCTACAGAACTTTTCACCCAAATTCAAAAGAGTATATCTTCTTTTCAGCACCTCATGGAACCTTCTCCAAAATAGACCATATAGTTGGTCACAAAGCAAGCCTCAACAGATACGAGAAGACTGAAATAATTCCTTGGATTCTATCTGACCACCATGGTCTAAAGCTGGACCTCAACAACAACAGAAATAGCAAAAAGCCTACACACACATGGAAACTGAACAACTCTCTACTCAATGACAGCTGGGTCAAGGAAGAAAGAAATTAAAGACTTCCTAGAATTTAATGAAAATGAAGGCACAACATACCCCAAATTACTGGACACAATGAAAGTAGTGCCAAGAGGGAAGTTCATAGGACTAAGTGCCTTCAAGAAGAAATTTGAAACATCTCATAAAAGTAACTTAATGCCCCCCCCCCCCCAAAAAAAAAAAAAAAAAAAGGAAGCAGACATATCCAAGAGGCATAGACAGCTGGAACATCATACACAGGGCAGAAAAATCAATAAATTAGAAACAAAACAATTCAAAGAATCAATGAAACCAAGAGCTGGTTCTTTGAGAAAAATCAACAAGATAATCAAGCCCTTAGCCAAACTAACTAAAAGGCAGAGAGAAACTGTCAAAATCAGCAAAATCAGAAATGAAAAGGGGGACATAACAACAGACACTAAGGAAATCCAAACAATCATTAGGTCTTACTTCAAAAGCCTTTACTTCACAAAATTTGAAAATCTAAATGAAATGGGCCATTTTCCACTTACCAAAATTAAATCAAATTAGCTAGAAAGATTGAATAGTCCTATATCCCCCAAAGAAATAGAAGCAGTCATCAAAAGTCTCCCTTCAAAAAAAAGCCCAGAGCCAGATGGTTTCAGCGCAGACTTCTACCAGACCTTCAGAGAAGAGCTAACTCCAATTCTCTTCAAACTATTCCACAAAATAGAAATAGAAGACACATTACCAAACTCATTCTATGAAGCCACAGTCACCTTGATACCTAAACCACACAAAGACCCAACAAAAAAAAGAAAATCTCAGACCTATCTCTCTTATGAACATTGATGTAAAAATACTCAATAAAATACTTGCAAACTGAACCCAAGAACACATAAAAGATATCATCTACCATGACCAAGTCATGGCATGCAAGGGTGGTTCAATATACAGAAATCCATCAATGTAATCCATCATATAAAGAAACTGAAGGAGAAAAATCACATGATCATCTCCTTAGATGACAAAAAAGCATTTGACAAAATCCAACACCCATTCAAGTTTAAAGTCTTGGTGAGATCAGGGACACAAGGCACATACCTAAACATAATAAAGACAATATACAGCAAGCCTATAGCCAATATCATACTGAAAGAAACTGAAATCAATCCCACTGAAATCAGGGACAAAGCAAGGCTGCCCACTCTCTCCATATCTCTTCATCATAGTACTTGAAGTCCTAGCTAGGGCAGTAAGAAGACTAAAGGAGATCAAGTGGATACAAATCAGAAAGGAAGAAGTCAAAGTATCATTATTTACAGATGATATGATAGTATACATGAGACACCCCAAAAATTCAACCAGAAAACACCTTCAGCTGATAAACACCTTCAGCAAAGTGGCTGGATACAAAATTAACTCAAAAAAAAATTCAGAAGCCCAAAAACTAAAGGAATGAGAAAGAAATCAGGGAAACAACACCCTTCACAATAGCCACTAATAACATAAAGTACCTTGGTATGACTCTAACCAAGCAGGTGAAAGACCTGTTTGCAAAAAACTTCAAGTCTCTGAAGAAAGAAATTGAAGAAGATATCAGAAGATTGAAAGATCTCCTGTGCTCATGGATCGGTAATTAACGTAGTGAAAATGGCATTGTGCCAAAAGCAATCTAAAGATTCAATGCAATTCCCATCAAAATACCAACTCAATTCTTTACAGAACTGGAAAGAAAAATTCTCAACTTCATATGGAATAACAAGAAACCCAGAATTTCCAAAGGATCCTGTATAACAACAGATAATCTAGAGGTATCTCCATCCCTGATTTCAAGCTGTCCTACAGAGCAATAGTAATAAAAACTGCATGGTATTGACATAGAAACAGAATGGTGGATCAATGGAATCGAATAGAAGACCCAGAAATAAACCCACACACTTATGGAAATTTGATTTTTGACAAATAAGTCAAAACCGTACAATGGAAAAAAGACGGCATCTTCAACAAATGGTGATGGTCCAACTGGATGTCTACACGCAGAAAAATGAAAATAGATCCATATTTATCACCCTGCACAAAACTAAAGTCCAAGTGGATCAAAGACCTCAACATAAAACCAGACACATTAAATCAGCTAGAAAAAAAAAGTGGGGAAGAGCCTAGAACTCATTGGCACAAGGGACAACTTCCTGAACAGAACACCAACAGCACAGGCTCTAAGATCAACAATCAATAAATGGGACCTCATGAAACTGAAAAGCTTCTATAAAGCAAAGGACACTGTTGTCAGAACAAAATGACAACCTACAGACTGGGAAAGGATCTGCACCAAACCTATATCTGACAAAGAACTAATATCCAGAATATATAAAGAACTCAAGAAATTAAACAGCAACAAATCAAGTAATCCTATTAAAAAATAGGGTATTTTACTAAACAGATAATTCTCTGTAGAGGAATATAGAATGGCAGAGAAACACCCAAAGAAATGCTCAATGTCCTTAGATATCAGGGAGATGCAAATCAAAATGACCCTGAGATTTCACCTTACACCCATAAGAATGGCTAAGATAAAAAACTCAAGTGACAACACATGCTGGAGAGGTTGTGGAAAAAGGGGAACTCTCCTCCATTGCTGATGGGAATGTAAACTTGTATAAGCACTTTGGAAATTAATCTGGCACTTTCTCAGACAATTAGGAATAGTGCTTCCTCAAGATCTAGCTATACCACTCCTAGGCATATATCTAAAATATGCTCAGTTACACAACAAGGACATTTGCTCAACCATGTTCATAGCAGCTTTATTTGTAATAACCAGAACTTGGAAACAACCTATATGTCCCTCAACTGAGGAATGGATATAGAAATTGTGGTACTTTTACACAATGAACTACTACTCAGCAATTAAAAACAAGGAAATCATGATATTTGTAGGCAAATGGTTGGACCTAGAAAAGATCATCCTGAGTGAGGTATCCCAGAAACAAAAAGACACACACAGTATATACTCACTTAAAAGTGGATACTAGACCTAAAACATACTAAAATCTGTACACCCAAAGAAACTATAGAAGAAAGAGGACCTGGGGTAAGATGATCAATTCTCACTTAGAAAGACAAATGGGATGGACATTGGAAGTAGGAGAAAATAAGAAACAGGACAGGAGCCGACATAAGAGGGCCTCTGAAAGACTTGACCTAGCAGCGTTATCAAAGCAGATGCTGAGACTCATAACCAAACCTTGGGCAGAGTGCAGGGAATCATGTAAAAGAAGGGGGAGTTAGTAAGACCTGGAGAGGACAGGAGCTCCAAAAGGACCAAATATATCTGGGCACAGGGATCTTTTCTGAGACTGATTCTCCAACCAAGGACCATGTTAGGATATAACCTAGAACCCCTGCTCAGACTTGGCCCATGGCAACTCGGCATCCAAGTGAGTTCCTTAGTCAGGGGAACAGGGACTGTCTCTGACATGAACTCAGTGGCTGGCTAATTCACCTCCCCTCCGCCTAGCCCGAGGGAGGAGCATCCTTGCTAGGCCACAGAGGAGGACATTGCAGCCAGTCCTGATGAGGTCTGATAAGCTAGGGTCAGATGGAAGGGGAGGAGGACGGACCCTATCAGTGGACTTAGAGAGGGGCAGGGAAGAGATGAGGGAGGGAGGGTGCGATTGGGAGGGAATGAGGGAGGGGGCTACAGCTGGGATACAAGGTAAATAAACTGTAATATAAAAAATGAAAATTAAAAAGTATAGAATGACAGAAATCCCTACACATTTTGAACCCTCACTGAATCATGGACTTGTTTCTCCTGCCCTTGTAAAGAAATTTCTTGCAAATATATGAGTATTTTATTAGAAAATCATTCCTTAGTTTATGTGAACAACAACTCAGCCATAAAACATTTGATATACTGTTGTGGATATAAACATGTTTTTGTTTTGGTCCCAAGTGTGGGATGTGAGACCGATTTAGATGGTCTACAGAAGCAGACTATTTGCTTCATGTGGTCTCTGAGAGGAGCTCTTTGCCATCTGCAGATAGTTTAAATCTGAGGACTCTGGAGAGAGAATAAATGCCAGAGACCAGAGAATGTAGATCAGAGAAAGAACAAGACTGCTCCTGCTTCCCTCTTGCTGCTTCTAGTTGTTGTTGTGATACAACAAGTTGGAGATCCCCTCAAGAAAGGACTGGACTGGCTCCAAGGAACCCAAGGACTCTAACCAACAATAAACTGTGCCCCCCCCCCCCCACTAACCCTTTCTCTCTCCTACCTGGTACTGGGGTTTTAGAAGGGATTGGTGTGGAGTAGGGAGAAAAAGATAAAAAATATAAATAAAAGAGTTTAAAAAAAACAAATGCTAACAATATACAATCTGTCTTACCTACAAGATGTACTGGGTTAATGGTGGCACAGAACTCGTGGGCGTGGCCAACCAATGTCTGATTTGACATGAGGCCCACTTCACAGGAGGGAGCCCATGCCTGCCCTTTCCTGCCTGGGCAGCCAGAACTAAAGAACAGACTGTCACGGAGAAGTGGCGGGAGAACCAACCCAAATGAGAAAACAAAGAAAAATCCCGCAACAACAAAACTAATGAACTGATTCCTAACATTATTCTTATGTACTCATAAACTTGATGTCCTGTCTAGCTATCATTAGAGAGGCTTCCGCCCACAACAGACAGGAACTGATGCAGAGTCTAAATTGCAGTTCTCCATTGGGTCCCCCAACTTGGAACGCAGGGAATCCCACGGAAGTGGGTATAGTAAGATTGTAGGAGTCAGAATGGATGGAGGACACAAGAATACGGCCCACTGAATCAACTAAGCAGGGCTCACATGAGCTCAGAGCCTGAAATGGCAAGCACTAGGTCCTCTGTGTATTATGTTGAGTATTTTGTGACACTCCTAACTGAGAAAGCAGGTGGGTCTCTGACTCTTGCATGTTCTTGGGACCCTTTTCCTTCTGTTGAATTGCCTGGTCCAGCATCGGTGGGAGGGCTTGTCTTATTTTATTTTGTTTTCTCATTTTTGGAGACATGCTCCTTTTTGATGGGAAACAGGAAGAATAGCTTGGGGGAGAGGGGAGGTGAAGGGGAGTTGGGAGTGGAGGTAAGGTAAACTGTGGCTGGGATGTATTATAGAGAAAAGTATTTATTTCGATAAAAAAAAAAAAAGTCTGAACCAGAAAGTATAATTCCATTTTATAAAATATACACATGTTAAATAAATTAGAACTGGAAGATATGTGTTTTATATAGGTATGACTTTAGAACACTGAAGAAATAAATGCTACAGAATAATGTGTCTAAGAAATAAATGTTATAGAGTAAAAATGAAAGTGAAATGGGAGTCCTATGTCTGGTTCACTGTGCAAAAACAAAGAAACAAATGGTCAAGCAGAACATACATCTATGTTCTCAAACAGTGACACTAAAGGAAATCCCACAGCAGGTGTGAAGATGTAATGTCTTATGATACCATCGGGTAGCACACTGAATTCTGGCAGCATATTACAGCACTGAGCTGAAGGGATTAATCAACAATTAAAAGAAGCAAGGCACTTCCAATGTAATTTGGGATTACAATAAATAGGTGGCTTGATGCTATCAGGTCAGAATCCATGTATGCAAATACTGGACTCAGCAGTTCGGTCTGAATCCTGAGAGTCGCAGCTGTGTGGCACGGGAAGCCAGCAGCTCTACTGGCTGTTAAAGCAGCACTGATAACCCTCTGCATGACCTGAGGGACTAGGGAGCCAATGGCAAGCTCTTGACACTTTGCAGGAAAACAACTTTACATGTAAGCTGATATGCAGATGTGACTCGAGTATATTAACAGAGTTATTTCATATCATTCAAGTTAGCACAAGGATGTGACACTGGTCACGTCCACAGACATAAAATGTCACTTCAAAAACAACGGATTTCTGAGCATTAGTAATGACAATACTCAGGAGGGACGGGGGAAATCTGTGTGTGTACACACACGTACACACACACACACACACACACACACACACACACACACACACATTGAAATTAGTGGATTTTGATACCTAAAATTATGTCTCCAGTAGAGTAAGTCAGGAACATATGGGCCCCCAGGTTCTAGCACTATTAATAAAAAAAAAAAAACAAAAAATAAATAAAGCAGTTTGGACTTTCCTTTAATTTTACATATATCAATATATATCTAGATCTGAAACCTCAATTTAAAATTAGCATTTCTCCATTTTAGATTTATTATTTTTATTGCTATGAGTGTTTGCCTAAATATATGTAAGTGCATCATGTATGTGCCTGGTACTGCTGGAGGTCAGAAGACAGCACTGATTCCCTGTGACTGAAGTTATAGTTATAGTTTTTGAGTCCATGGGGCTGTTGTGAATTGAACATGAGTCTTTGGTAAAAGTAACTAGTGCGCTTAATTGATGACTTAACCCTCCAGCCCTAAAATTAGTATTTCTTAATGTAAAATTTACTTTGACATTAATATGATTAAGTAGTACAGAGATGGCTAAAGGTCTCTTGCACTGACTCTGAGGAATAACTTCTATAATTATTTTACTTTGTGACAGCTAAACATGGCCATTTTGTGTCCATGATTGTAAAATTCTATACAAATTGAAACTTTAAAGTCTTGACTTTGGTTCTTTCATACTATTTTCTTAACTAGCACAGGGTCAAGACCAAACAGGGCAATGTAAAAACAATGCAACTTTTTTTTTTAAAGGAAAAATTTTAAACTATATCTATTTAATGCTTTTATTGCATGTGTGGAGAGGACATGTGCATACACAGAACATGTGGTGTTGTCAGAAGACAACTTCCAAGAGTTCGTTCTCTTTCCACCACGTGGGTTGCGAAGGTGGAACTTGGGTCATAAGGCTTGTCAATAACTACCTTTACCTGCTGAGTCATTTTGCTGACTCCAGTGCTACTGTTTTTTTGTAGTATTTCTGCTTTGGAAATGAACTAAGAAAATGGCAAGTAAGCCATCAAAGGGAAAAATAGCTAGTTTGGAATAATAAAATGTTAAAAAAAAGCTGAAAAAGAGAACAATAATTACCCCAAGAACCAGCAAATAAACAAAGATATGACTTTCGTTACACATATGCAGACCCTTAGAATGTCTTTCTAACATGTAAAACTCTATTACTATACATTCTGTCCACACAATTCTCCTTTATCTGTTAGTACAAGCAATGTGTTGATTAAACTTCACAATCTACCAAAAGCTTAAGAATACTCTGTATTAAGGAACTACTATCAACTTGGCCTTTGGCTCTTTCTGAGTCCCTCTGCTATCTGTGACAAGCCACTCTGTTGGAAAGATGCAAACAGAATCCACACAGGATGCCTCCTTCTGTCTCACACTCTGGCATTAAAAGTATGAGAAAGTTCATTGGCTTCTAATGAAGGCTTGCCCTTAACAGGCTAGGAGGCAGTCAGTAAGTTACTTAAACTAACTTCAATTCAGTTATCTTTAAATACAAACTCACATCCATTTCTACGTATAATTGCAGTGTTATACTTATATAGCACTTAAGGACATTGCAAAGACAAGTGGGACTACCACTAACCAAAGCTTTAGAAAAAGAGCACCCCCCCATAACCTTGACATTTCTCACCTCTGCTCTTTGCCAAGGAAAACCCAAAGCTTTCTCAGATTAATGACAATGAAATTCACTGCCATTGTGTCACTCTGCAGTACTTGCTGATTGACATTATGACAAAACAATATTTGCATAAACTGAGGACTTCTGTTTAGCTAATGACTTAAATTGAATGCTTCAACTCAGCAAATCCAGAAACAAATGCTTTACTGTAGAGAAAATGTCTGTGAACATGCACAGAATTCTTGAAATTGGAAAGTGTCAAAAAGATTTAATTAAGTATAAGCATGAATTCTAACAGAAAGGTATTACAATAAAAAAGTAAGTTGATGAAATTTAAATGTTAACTATACTAATTCGCAAAATTTAAAACCAGTTTTCACATTAGTACTGATGCTACAATTTGCTACAGATTGCTTCTGAAGTATGTCACATTTATTTATAAATTTGACAAAAACCTTTGAGTTAAATATAAATTTATTTCCATGAGTAATTTCTTATCTGTAGTTGACTCGTGCTTTAGTAAAATGGTTAAAACATTAGTTTTATTGTTTTCAGTTTTATGTGAACATTAGCGCTTATGTATCAAATAAATTAAAAATGAAGTTATAAAATATTTGTTTCTTGTCACTATACTGAATAAAAAGTAAAGAAAAAGGCAAATTATAATAAGCTAATTATAAATGACTATTTATAAGATACACTATATATAAGATTATAAATCCTTACTAAGCTGTCAGTAAGATGTAGACAATTTTATCTGGCTGAGTATTTTACATTTCTTTGCAGTTGTGAGGCTGCATTTCTTTAACATAGATATCTGGGGCTAGTTATAAGACTTAGTAGGTGGAGGCATTTGCGACCAAGCCTAACAAGTTGAGTTTATTCCTAGTTATCTATTAAAGCAGAAAGAGAAAACTGACTTCTGCAAGTTGTTTTCTGGCCTCTATACATAGTATGCTGTAGCACGTGTACACCCACATACATGTTTACCTTAAAAATAAACGCAGCTAATTAAACAAGAGCTACAATCACACACAGGATTATTTAGTAACCAAGAAGTCTAGCTATACCTGGAGTAATCTTCCTCTTTTGGGTTACTTAAACTGGGTTACTGAGGAACTCTATGACATGACATGACTCTACCATCTTGAAATCGGAGAGACTGTGATTACCTGAACAAGACTCTCCCATAATCTTCCCCTTATCTTACAGAAGAGAGGAGGGCTCCACAAGGCAGTGTACCAGATGCCTGAAACCCCCGTCCCTCGCAAGGATTTATATACACGTGAGAGTTGTGTGAGTGCCAGGTGGGAAAGCTTTTCTTCTGGGACATAGCAGTTTCCTATAAGCCAGTATGGAACTCCTCATTCATATGCTTGTTTATAACAAAACTAAACTACTGGTTCGTCGAGGTAGACTTGTGTGAAAGTTACCTTGAAATGTAGTTGGTACCCTATCTGCGGTAAACAGACATTTGTTCATTATCTCCCCAGGGAATCTGATACAACACAGGGTCTTACATAGTCCAGGCTGACTTGTCATACAGCTCAGGACAACCTGAACTCCTGATCTTCCTGTTTCTATCTTGTAAGGACAATTCAGATATATGCCATTAAGCCTGGTTTAACATTTTTTTTTTTTAAATGCAGAGCTTGTGTTAAAAGGAAGCATTGGGAATACTTTTTAAAAACTAACAATGTCAGCTGAAATACACAAAATATTTTTAAATAAACAGTAAATTATGAGAAATGTTACCAAGATACCAAAATGTTTGATAAAGGCCAAGGAAGACTTAAAAATTACATAGCTTTGTCCTGAACAATTTTGCTGATTTTAACTGACATGTAGAGATACAGAATCATGGTTTCTGTAATCAAGAGGAAACTGGTGAAAAAGAGGTCATACTCAAAGGCTTAATTCGCATTAGGCCAAGACCCTGGAAGACTTCACTCTGAGAGTGAGAATGGATAAAAGAAAGCTACAGGTATGAGTCTTATTTCAGAGTCCCTTAGATAAAAACACGGGGGTTAGGTCAGTCCTTCACTGGTATAGTACCTCAGTCCTTAGCAGAAAGAAAGAACATTCTCTCTGTAAAAAAGTATTATGGGCTTTGACAAAATGTTAGAACTAGTTATTAAAATAGATTGTAAATGATATAAATGAGAAAATAAACTAGAAAGGAAAAACACTTCATAGGAGACCAAAGAAATAATAAAAATCCATAGGGATTTCTCACATAATAATAATAATAATAATAATAATAATAATAATAATAATAATAATAATAATAACAACAACAACAACTGTTACTATAATGTTCAAAGCAAAAAAAACGAAACTTTTGTAGTCAATTAAAAACCACAAAAAAGAATATATCACAGCAGGAAATATAAAAGATCCAAAACTATGAAGTGCAAAAACTAAAAATACAGTCAAAATGTTTAGCAATATAGTAGACACAGCTGAAAAGAATTAGTAAACTAAAAATTTGATAAAAACACATTAGCTATTTTGAAAGCACAGAAAAGCACCCCCAACTTCTTGTAAAAATGCAAGACCAAAATAAGTAGCGTTAAGTTTAACAAACTTAACTAGAGACCACATGGGATTTCGCTCTTTAAGAATCAGTTTACTACTAGAGCTGTCTGCCCTAACAAACTTCTCTGTTTACTGCCCCCAAAGAACGTATTACATAACTGCTAGCTATGGCATCTTAATTACTAGTTAGGATGGCACTTCAAGCATGAAAAGTAGGGTGGCATTACCACATACTAAACAAAGCTGTTTAAACAAAAAATGAAGAAAACCTACAAAGCAGATTATGCTTGAACTAGCTGATGACAGAGAATATTGTAAATCATTGTGAAAACACATTCTTGCAACCTGATTTCCTTTACAGCTAAAAAGAAATGGTTAATAAATTCTAGAAAAGAGAAAACCACAATATTTCACTATAACTTACTATTAGAAATTATCAGACAAGCACAGCTAAAACTAAAAAAAAAACAAAAAAAAAAAACAACAACAACAAACCCAAAACAAACAAACAAATAAATAAACCCAAATTAAATTCACAGAACAGGACAGCATCATTTACAAATCCTAGAATGCATTTCTCCTGAGGGCTGGGAAGACTGGATGGTGGTAAGACTGAAAGAAAGATGGCTAGCATGCTTTCAATCATTTGTACTACATAGGAAAAGAGAAATCACATTTAACAGAAAAAAAACCCCCACACTATTTAAAAAAATAATCACAGCCTCAAAGTATTAAATAAATGAAATGAAGGTCAATTGTACTCAAAGGTAATTTCTACTAAATACAAGTATTAGAAACAATGACTAAAAAGGAAAATAGCCAAACATCAGGAGAGATAAACAAGAGATTAAAGGGAATAATTAAAAAGTGTGAAGTTAATGACATATTAAAAAATTAGGCATTAAGGCACCAAAAGCAGATTATTCTGAAAGGTATACATGATGTGCTCAAAATGTTTTCTTTATACCCTCACATAACTTTACTCCACAAAATGCTCTGCAGTTTTCCTCCTCTACCTAACTCTGATAACAATGTATAATGGGAACCGTTCCTTGTCAGGCTACCTACACTAAATTCACCTTGTTATATAATTACACAGAACACCACAGAAGCATGCCATTTCACTGTTGACTAAGAAAAGACCTAGAGGAACATGCTTCTCCTGCCCTCATATAATTAGGTACACTTCTAAACATGCACTCATCTCTACATGTACAAACACTGACTTAGAATATCTAGTTACTGCATTTTAAACAGATTTCCGAACTTGCTTCTTATGGAGGATATTCAACATAATAAATTATTTGTAACTTTTAGCAGTAGAGAGATAGAAATGATAGCCCAATTCAGTTAAGAAACATAGTATGGTAAAGACTAGATCAGTGCCTGGGTTTTGAAGATTAAGAAACATAATTTTTTTTTTGCAAAATTGAAACTTTTATTTAGCATTTGTAACTTATTTTCCACTCACAATATCATAAGAATCATAGTTCTACTTCACAGGACATTGTAAGTAATAAATATAAAAAAGTATAATAGTGTTTACAAGAGAAGCTAGGATAATGTTTGAGAGAAGTATAAAATGTCACAAATTTTAAATTTTTCCTGTTTAATGAATAGATTAAATATTTCAAAGTATTTCTATGTTTTTGCCTACATGTTACCATTTAATAATCTGTTTTCATTTCCTAACTTGGTTTATAGTTTTATTTGTTAGCAGGACATATTTGTATTAAGAAAAAAAAAATTTTAGTGTGTATTTTCTATTGCAATGTGTTACTCAGGTGTATCCGTACTTTTTAATTTTTTTTAATGATATAGTTCAACTAAAAGTGCCTGGACAGTCATCATTAATTCTTGGTGATGTGTTTTTCCTTAAGATCTTTCAGCACATCTTTCAATTATATTCATTTATATTTTTTATGATAAAGTTTCATATTTTACTACTCTTAATGTTCCAGGGTATTCTGAAAATAATTAATACATTCTAATCAATGCATTATAAAGTTCAATGCCAGGTAAAAACTACTTATGTATGTGGAAATGTTTCAGTAAGTACCAACATCTTTAAATTTTAAACACAAGCAAAACTTTTTATTGTGGCACTCTCCGAAACTGCACAGATTAACGTTTTTATTATAAGTTCTGCTTTTTCAGATTATTTTTCTGTATTGATTTATTTACCACTTACTTTGCGCCCTGGTTGCAGTCCTCTCATTTTCCCCAGTCCCTCATCATGGACTGATTTTTTTTTTAAAGCACCATTTTCATTAAAAAGTGGAATGTATAAAAACAAAACATTCAGAATGCTAACTACAGACTTCACAATATTGGATAAATAACTGCTCCTAGATATTATGCCTAAATGAGATATGGAGAAGAATCTACCCTCAAAGGATTGCTACAAGTAGATAAACTATGTAGCAAAAAGTTAGGCTCAAACTTTTTCAAGGAATTCAAACTACAAAAGAAAGAGGACAACATTATACAATATCAAAAGACAAAATTCCACCAGTATCTGCTCCTTTGATTGCTTTCATGACATACCATAGATTCCAAAACATACAGTTCCCAAAACTGACAGATGCTCAAGACTCTTATGTAAAATACTATGATGCCTGCATATACTTTAGATCCTCCCATAGCTTCAAATCAATTGAATACAATCTAAATGTTATGCACATAATTGCTACACTGTTGAGGTAATAATGACAAGAAAATCTGCACATGTTCAGTAGACATGAAACATTTTCTCAACATTTTTATATGTACTGGTGAAACCGTAGCTGTGAAACCTACAGATAAAGAGAGCTAACTGTGCTTTTTCTACAGACTATATACTTTTGTATACTAATTCTACTTACGTCATTAGATTTGCATTTTTCCTTGTGAGAATATATAGTCCATTCCAAAAGCATATTTACTGGTTTTGTCAAAAGTCCTGAATTTTCACTTCCTGACCAAAAGATTTCATGAAGAACTGCCTTTTCTGTTACATTTAGACTCTGAGAATCTGACCAGTCACACAACCTAAAGAAAATATAGACCAAAATCAAGTTATGATTCCAATTTAATCATGTAGTTATTAGAGCCATTTTGACAGGACAAGAATGCTGGGCAATTTTGAGGTGATCTATATAAAGATTACAAGATGATACACAACTATAATAAAGGACAAAATGTTAAAAAATGGCCTCATGAGCGGGCTATATCAATTTAAGGAGGCGTTGTGGAGGTCACGTGGAGTCCAGTGCTGGAGAGGGAGAGACAGGCAGGTCCTTGGGGCTTGTTGTCACTGCTCTGTGAGCACCAGGACAATGACAGACCCCCGTCTTAATAAGCAAAATGGAGACTTCTGAGAAACGACTCTCAGGATATCTCTACACATGTGCACTGACACACACAGAAAAACAGAGAAAATGGTCACAGTTCAATAAAGTCAGTGCTGTATACACGCTTTACATGGTGTTTAGAAATATACATAACTTCACACAATCTTCCCAATAAAGAGTAAGAAAAATATGAACTGAGAGAAAAGGGATATAAGCAAAATACTGCCAGTGGCTGGATTTAAAAATTCAAAGAAAACCTACGCAAAATAAAAAGTAGGAGACTTTTTAAAGTATACATACATATATATTAATATATTAGATAGAATACATATCAATATATTAATGTTTAATATCCATTAACATATTAAACATAAAACAACCAAAGTAGAGAAAGGTGTTTGTGATTAACACTTACTTTTGACTCAAATGACGTACTTCACTTTCAAGTAAATTAAAAAAAAACTTGAGTAATGTAAGATGGACCACCTTAGAACCAGTATTTTCTGATATTTGATGGCAGAAACTTTCATTAAAAAGACAAGACCTGAAAAAATGTATTTCATAAAATAAATTTACTGAAAAATTTGTGGACAAAATATTTCTTTTTAAGATTACTTTCACAATTTTAACAAAAGCAAGTTTAACAAAATTTTATTAATATTTTCGTTCTTTCAATTTAAATCACGTCTAATATAAAAGATTTACTTCTTAACACAAACCTAGTTTTTCTGGTCTCAATGTTAATATTTAACAACTATCAGTACTCTCTTCTTGTTCATTTCACAGATTAAAAATAAAGATTCCGAAATTTCATCAAGTCCTTTTGATGCAAAATATGAAGTATAATTTTAGTTTATAATACTAATTACAGTAGCCTTCCTTACTCATAATTATTTTCATCTCCATTATTTAATAAAGGAGGGTAAATGGCTTCATAGTTTGTTTCCAAAGTTCAGTATTTTATTTGCATCTTCTGTCATAATCATGTACAGCAGAACTTTCAATGATAATTGCTATGCTCTACTACACACCTCAAGTTAGTTTGTATACTTGAGGAAAGAGTTGGTTAGTAGAGTTTTACAGTATCCACACGCAAGCTTGTACACACTTATAAAATGAACAAATTTCTTGAATTTGTTATACGTGGATGTTTCTGCCTTCATGCATACCTGTGCAACTATCTGTAACTATGGGAGGTCAGAAGAAGGTAAGGGGATCAGATCCCCTGGAACGGAAGTTACAAAGGGTTGTGAACTGAGTTTCTGAACTCCTAAGCCATCTATCTCTCTAGATCCTGCTGTATATTTTTAAAGAGAAGGTAAAACCAATAATAAATGGATAGTTACACATGATATTCATTATTAATTTCACATTTCTTATCAATTATATCAACAATGAATCTGTTGCTTTCTATTTGTGCATCCAGTTTTCTTGTTTTTGTGTGTTAATGTGCAGATGTGTTCGTGTGCATGTGGAGATCAGAGGTTGATGTCAGCTTTCTTCCTCAATCATTGACACCTTATTTTTGAAATAGGGACTGTTAGTGAACCCAGACCTCACTGATTAAGCAAGTCTCACTAATTCTGTCTTTGCCTCTCCAGTGCTAGGATTATAGGTGCATTGGAATCACACCAGCTTTTTAAAACTGAACACAGGGTCTCATCCTCAGGTGGCAAGCACTTTGCTGACACAGGCTCAAGTGTTAATAATATATATGAAGCAAAAGGACTAATACTCAGCTCATTTATACTCATTACTCTTCTAGATCCTTCTTCCACTTATTTTGCCAAAAAACCTGGGTATATTCTCAGGAAATATACAAAGATCTAACCTTTGCCTAGTTTCTCTTTTTTCCCTTATATGAAGGACATTTGTGACTATGGAAAGAAATATTCCCAATAAAATAATACTATCAAATAGTTATAGTAGAAATCATAAAATAAGAATTAGTTTAGTTAGTGAAAAGAAAACAGGAAAGAGTTCTGGAAACACTCTGAAAACAAAGGAAGGCCTAGAGAAGTGACACAGAAAGAGTAATGAAATATCTGAAAAACAGTAAGTCTGGTTAGAAATTCTGTTTTCTATAGTAACATAAAGCCTTAAACTAGAAATTACATATGCTGACAAATATTTATGATGTTTATGAGTAAAATTTAATACTTATATTTAATATTTTTTCTTTGAAAAATATACAAATTCATAACTTTGGAAAAAATCTGATATTATTCTAAGTCTATTTTGTATACTTACAGTTTTTAAGATATTGACAAACATGATCAACATAAGGTTTGTCCTTTTTGTAAGTTTTATAATATAAAACATTATAGCATATAGATAATATAGCATTTATATTTTTTCTAAAAGAAAAATACACTTTTTAAAATTAGTCTCTAAAAAACAGTAGAACTATTAGACAAGATTAACATCTTCATTGTGAAATAATTTACCTTATAAGCACTTCCACTAGAGACCAGCCTCCTTTCATACAAGTTGGACATTGAAATAACTCTAAGTAGTATCTTAACATGGCTGGTGATTTCCAAGGAGGATGCAGATGAAGAAGAGCTGACAATATATGAAAATATCGACCAGAAAATGTATCTATGTTATCCTATTATTTAAAAATAAAAAGTGAATAAATAAAAATAAACTACTGATACTAAAATACAGTTTCATTAGTTAATTTAGTGTAACACTAGGGCAGTAATTCTAGCCTACCCTTGTGATCTATCCATCAGCAAACATTAACTATCAGGGGTAGTATACATAAAATTTTCCTATCATAATAACTGAGTTCCCAGAGACTATTTTAAAGGAAGTCAAAGTGGAAACTCGTAATATATCATCTCTGAGGTTCCTACAGCACAGTGTATATCTGCTGAGGCATAACCTCAGCATCCTGTAGAACATAGTGGATAGCCTCTTCTCCATAGCTGTGCTAACTGCTGTATAACCATATAGGACTATTACTAAAAGCATTTTAGATCACCATAATCCGGCTTTTATGTTCCTTTCTTTGCAGTCACAGGGGAAAAAAAAAATAAGCTAACATTTATTTTTTCCTTTTTATACTGAACAGTATTTTTTCATATAATATATTGTAACCATCATTTTTAAATATTTTTTGCAAGAGAAAATGATCTTAGACATTTTGAGAAGAAAATAAGCTAAGTCACATAGAATAGTAACTACAGTTAAAAATAGAAAAAGTGTTAACAAATGGGTACTGCATTTCCTAGTAAAACGAGATTAAAGAAAAATCACACAATATTCACATTTTAACATGCTTTGAAAAAAAAAAAGATTTTAAGTGCACAGTGTGTCTTTACCTGTAGAACATTCTCTAGAAGGGCATGGAGAAGGCACACAGGAGGGACATAATGGGCTTGCAAAGAAGAAAGCTCTTCAATGGCTTCTTTAAAGAACTGTCCTTCAATGAGGCTTTCAACTAAGTTTAATATTCCTCTGGGGAACTCAACATTTTTAACCTAAGAAAAAAATAATTTTGTATCTGAACAACAACAACAAGCTGAACTCTGAGATAAGAACTTGAATGAGTAAAGGACTCTAAAATTATAGATGACTCCTGTCCTTACTTCTTGATTGTTGCATGACTTCTGAACCTTTCTGGTCCAAAACAAATAATATGTATTACTGTTATATTTATTATTTTTCATTGCCTTACTGGTAAGATAAAATATTCCTCTAAAAAAGAAAATCTTAAAGAGGAAGTGCTTGCCTTAAAAACTTTAGGATGTGAGTTTGATAACTGGAACCCATATTAAAAAAAAAAAAAACAAAACAAAAGACAGTGGTGCATGTTCTTACTCCTAGTGTTGGGGGTTTGGCAGGTAGACCTTTGGAGCTCACCTGGCCAGCTGAGCATACATTACGAGCTCTAAGCCAACAAGAAACCCTGCTCCAAATACACAATACAGATTTGCAGAATGTGTAAATTAAGGAATCATAATAAAATCCTATGGATGTATATAACTATAACAAAGTATTTCAAAACACATTCCTCATTAGTCAAAATATTTTTCACAATGAAGGTAACTAAAGTTAGTAGCTTATACATGTGAATGTGGAGCTGTGAAAGTTATAATGTTTGAATGGCATAATCTATGACTCTATACATCTTGAGATTTAAAGAAGAAAAATTTCTAAAGACCACATGAATAGAACAATCCATTTAAAAGAACAGTGATGAAGAAAATAAAATATTTTAGAGATGTCAGATCAAGAATTTAACACAAAGCATTAATTATAAGTTATGAAATATGAAAAATAGTATATTTCACCTATCATGAACATCATGTACATTTTTATTCTTCTCAACACTGTTGGCAGCTGTGTTGAAAATTTTTTACAACAGAATAATGCTTCCCCACTCCAGTTCCCACTCCAATGTATTTCACAAGTAATACATTACCACTTCTTTTTTGCCCCAATCATGATCCAATTCCAAGCCCCTTACCTCTACATTGTATACAGGCTGTTTATCTATTCTAATGCAGTTGTATCGGACAGCCTACAAAACAACAATCATATAATTAAATATAACAGTTTAAGCTGAAAAATATATTTCAGCTAAGAAGTACAAAACCTTGGACAAACATTCAAAACAGATTCAAGAACACATTAATAGCTATAATTAATCTGATACTCATTTTGGCTCAAATTAGTAACTTTCATCATTTCAGTGTAATAGCATTCTCATGACTAGAGCAGTTTTATTGCCTCCTCAATTAAAAAACTTCAGGTCATTTTCACTTTAGAAACCTGAAGTTGTCTATTGTCCTTAGCACTTTAACAGTTAAAAATGTAAATGGAAAGACCATTTCCATTTCACTCAAAGAAAGTGAGTCACATTTTCTCAATAATCACACAGAAAACTTCTTGTATTGTTTTCAAATATCTGTACTTGTAAATTTTTAGAAAAGATTATAATGAAAAATATCTGAAACAATCATAAAAAGATAACATCCTAATTCAAAAAAGTTCTACAAAGATAATAAGCAAGGCAATAATAATAATAATAATAATAATAATAATAATAATAATAATAATAATAATAATAATACAAAAAAGTGATTATCAAAGAAATATACAGATTGACCATAAAAGCTATAAAATACATTGAATTTTATTACTAGAAAGAGTTGTAAATTCAGCTGTCTGGCCACTACTGTTTTAAGTGTAAAGGTAGAAAAACAGGAGCTTCTACTTTAACAAGAAAAATGTAAATCATCCATCTTTACACCCGTTCATTAAACTCAAAGGCTGTAGTGCAACGAGCTAGACTGAAGTATCAAGATTACAAATATCCTGCAACACATCACAGCAGCCACCCAACCCCAAATTTGAGTAAAATAAGCCATAATTCAAACACACCAGTCACTTACATCTTAAACTAAACGAAGAACTGTAGTGTAATAAGCTTTACCTGAGCTCTAAATATGTCTTTGTATATCTGCTTTTTTAAGGCACTTTTTACTTCAGTGAGATCCACATTTGTCATGACATCCTTGGTCTTTGATTCTTTGGGACAATCAGTAAGAAGAGAATTCTTCATTTCTTTCTGTATACATGTAAAACACTTTAGATACTGTACTAAAGACATATTTAATACCCATAAAAATATAAGATTATAGAAATCTGCTCACATTTTACTTGCTATTTCTATGTGTGATTTCTCTGTTTGGGTTGTTGACTACTTTTATTCTCAGCATGCCAGTCAAGTACTGGACCACTGAGCTACATCTTTAGTACCTCATAGAATCTTTCATTTGATCCTATCATAAAACCCAAGTCTAAACACAAAATTAATTTAGTTTTTTTTCATGTCTTAATTACAAAACCTTAAGGTTACTTTCTACACTACGTAAGCATACCTAGTGTGTTTTGCTTGCCCATAATACGAGATAAGGCATAGAATTTTCGACTTTATATCAGAAGTTTTCAACATCGAGTGTCATGAGAAGCAATTGATTCTCAAATATTTCAGGTTTTTAATTTTTGTTTTTAGAATGTTCAATCTATCTATATACACACACACTCTGGCTTGAAATGTAAAATAAAGTTACATTTTAGGAAAAGCTTATCTAAGAAAATATGCTTTAAAAGACAATTTCATTATAAATGGTTCTGTATTCCACCAGAGAACTAGAAGATTAGAAACAATATTCACATTTGAAGAGATTTTACAAATTACATAAATAAGTAGTTTAAGGTGGTGTTTTCCATTTAAAAAAAATCTTGGCCTCAATGGTGCTACCTCTAAGAGTAAATGAACAGCTAACAAAAGCCTCAATAATACCAGATGTGAGAAGGCTCTTCTGAGTTGTTGGCCAGGGCTTTCCAGGGGTCTACCAAAATATATGGTCTACTCCTATTGGCCTTGGTTTTCTGCACCCCCAAAAGATGGATGGTAAGTCACTATTGCTGAAGATACTCACACTTCAGAAATGCTATGCTAGCTTGGAAAGGGGGGCGGCAACCAAAAGCCCTATCCAGCTGTAACGCCTACGGACCACATTAACCCAAAGCGTGGCACAATAATCTCAAGGGTGCAGTAGTGGCATGCATACCAAGGTAGGAACTAACCACTCTCTAATTTGACTCAAGACCTACTCAACAAGAGGAATATTGTGCCTGGTACTGGAAATGTAACTAACTACTCAGAACTAGTGAAGTCAGGGCTATCAGATAAGAATCTATACATCTAATTTCCTAAATCAGCATCATCCTTAACAGCGGTAGTTTTCACACCAAATCAAGGAAAACTTTTCCACTGCAGAAAAACTACATGCAATACATATGCAGAGTTGTAGAACTCAGTCCCAATGAACAGACCTACAAAACATACACTTATGGGCTCAGGGGACTTGGAGGAAGAGGGGGACAGATAGATTTTAAAAGTCAGGTAGATCAGAGAGCTTCTGTGAGACTGTGTCGCCTAGTAACATCAGAAGCTACATCCATAAAGTTTAACCAACATGACAACCTAGATATGAGCAGAGCAAGGAAGACTCCATGCCAAAATGGATCGGGGAAAGCTCATGAAGCCTTACTCCTATGGAAAGAAAACAGGCAACTGAGTAAAGCTGGGAGTAAAGCTCGTCTTTCTCTGGCAAATTACACATCATCCAGTGCCAAAATGTCAGCCCTAAAAGCATACATGCAATAAGTAACATTATATGGAACAGGTTATATTTAGCAATACAAATGTACATACAAACCACTATATGTATGTGTGTAATAATTAGTTTTCCCAATATGTGTGTAATAATATGTGTTTCCTAATGTGTGTAATACTAATTCTCCTGAAGGAGAATAAGGACAGGCATAAGACAAGGTTTTGAGGGAGCAAAAGGAAGAAAAAATGTTGTACTCATAATTTCAAGAATTTTAAAAAATGTTAAAAAAGAAATTCATCTCTCTTCCAGATCAGTGTTTCTTTTCCTTTTTGTTTATGAAAGCAACTTAATTTGAGAATCACAAATAGCCCAAATTTCCTTATATATTCATAGAAAAATTTATTATAGTTTTAATATAATATGAACTATAAATACTATACTAAATCAAGAACTGTCCCTAAGTACACAGTTCAATGCAGCAAGCAATTTTGGTAATCCGATTACCTACCTAGGTCCTATACGTCCTGCAGCCTTACCTGACCTCTGCGATGCACATGCCGCTTGAAAGCACTTCCAAATGAGTCATGGTCACCATCAGTTTTGCAATAACCTTTTTTGTTCTTTTTCCTCAAAATGTAACTCCTGTTGATAGTTTTATCCTTTTTCTTAGTTTCTTTCTGTATTTTGACCACAATTAAACCAGAATATGAATTAAATGTTACAAAATCCAAACAAGCTAAAAATGGGGTGACGTGAGGGTGGCTCACAACATAACACATTAATTAATACAGTGCTGCTCTATGCAATAGGAAAAGCTAATCCATTTCCAAATTTATTAGAAAAAAATTAGAGAAACAGTTGAGCACAATGGAGTACAAGTGACAAACATTGTACTCATGACCAATAACTTCATTCCTAAGATTATATTCTCAGCTAGAGAAATCCCTGAGCATTTGTATCAAGAGTCACACAAGAGAATATTAACTGTTCACAGAACTGAACTGTTTGATAATCTCAAAACAGCCAAAAAAAAAAAAAAAGAACAAAAAAAAAACCCCAAAACAAAACAACAACAATAAAAACAACAAAGAAACTCAAATGCTTATGGAAAAAAAAAAGATGAAATTAAGGGATACTTCTGGGTAAAATGGAAAAAATGTATAGAAAATGACACAGGGGTAGCTTAGAGATTGGTAAAGCTGATTCTTTCCCACGCTAATGAGTTCATATCCAGGAATTTTTCTTCCTTTAGAAACATTGTATAAGTTTCTAAACTTATAGCATTTCTGTTATATGTACTTCAAAGGAAATTTCATGACTCATATTGTGTTTGGTAAATTTAGCAAAGATATATATAATAATATGAATATTTTTATTTGTGAAATTTTACCTGATTCTCATGTGCATGTCTTCTGAATGTATTTCTTTTTTTAACAGATTTCATATCTTTTCTGAAGTCTCTAATTTTTTTTCTGTGATGCTCACTCAGAACAAATCTATCATTAACATCTTCATTATGATTTTCCATCTTGTTCTACATGTTTACAAAATTAATTATACTCTAGGTTAAATATAGCTTCAACACAACTAATGGAAGTCATAATAAAAAAAATTCAGGAAAGTAGGTTTGATAAAACACATGAGATTAAATTTAATATGTAAAGTGAATTTCAATACATCTTAGTTACACAGAAAAAACCAGAAAACATGTGCTTCAGTTTGGCATATCTTATAAATAGTAAGTCACCAAGCATACTAAGTTAACCTCCTTATTTAATTCAGAGTACAGAGTATTACAAACTGTTTTGTTTTAGACATGAGAAATTTCTATGTTAATCTTATGTACATCCTCCTAAATTTATTTTAATAATTTATCTTTTGCAAAAATTATCCTCCTTTTCTATGTTTAATAAAAGAGAATCTATTGTGATAACTTCATTATTTTATATCCCTTGATATATATAAAAAACTGTTCATACTGAATTTAGAATGCTTATTTCAGAAACAATTAAAAAGTCCTCTTACTAAACTTGCACACATGATCATAGAAGGGAGTCTAAAAGGACACACAAATATCACTATTCATGGAGAGTCAGAGCAAAGACGCTAAAGTATTTTAATTTAGGAAAGCTTTAGCTAAGCTTGATATGTATGATTTCTTAAGAAAACTTACAAATTTCCTAGCATGACTACAATGAGTTTCTTTTTATACAAAAAAATATTTCAGTTTAGACTAGTAATTACTGAGTTACTGCTTTGATAAACTAACAAAATAGGCCCTACTAAATATAATATAAAATGAGCATTTGCTTACTACAGTAGAACTAATAATGCTTTTTTTGTTGTTGTTTATCACTAATGTCTGAAACACTGCACAAGAGTTGCAGTCTGCTATTTTTTCTTTTTTTTTTTTTTTGCTGTTGTCTGATTTTAGTGTTAACACAAAATAATTTGTTTTAAACTTTTTGTTCTCGTCATGCAAGTTATGCACTTGATTTTAGATTGCTTATGAACAGAGTGCTCACAGGCAAGGAAAAGTTTTATGAAGTTCATGCTGTATTAAGCATACAGGAGTTTTAAGTAATCGGCATGTGCTGAGAATATACCATATTTGAGGCACTCTACATTTCTGTAGGAACATATGCATTATTTCAAAGCGTCCTAAAGCAGAGACCTACAAAAATTTTCTAATATGCTCAACTCTCACAGGGCTAAAAATATAGATTGACACACTAGCTTTTGAATCTCAAATATTTCTACCAAGAATGAGCCATCTTCTAACGTTCATTAGGAAAAATCAGAGAAATTCTACCTCATAAAAATTTACCTGGATTCTATACATGCTCTCTCCAGAATTTTTTATTTCTAGAAATCCTGTGTCTTTCTTAAAATCTTTGTTTTTGTCTTGATTGCAGTATTTGGTCCATCCAGAGGTAATTTGGTAATCTTCGTCATTCTGAATTTCTTTCTGTATGTGAATAAAAAAAAATTTAGGTCATTAAATAATTGTAATAATGTTATTATGCAGACCTATTATATATATATTTTATGGACTTCAACTTAATACATAACTGCATATTACTTTCTTAGTCAAACCACCATTGCTAAACAAAAGCTAGTAAACACTGGTAAAATATTTCAAGGAACCAATCAATACTTACAGCAAACTTTCCAAATTTAGTTATTTCTATATATCACAATAACCAACAACTTCCCCCAAAGAATGCTTTGTCTAGGAACTATTATTTATTGATGAATCAAGGACAAAATGTTTTATATATCCCTGTAAACATTAAGATTACAACTCAGATATTAAAAACTGTCCACTATTGCACAGACTGTTGTTTAGTAAAAATCCTATTGGTGAGTCATCAAGGATAAACACAATTTATCTGGTCCTGTGCTAGTAATAGTTACAATTCAGGGCTGGTGAGAGCTCAGCCAGCAACCTATAGGCTATGAAAGCATGAAAACCTGGATTCAATTCCTAGAACCCAGATAAATAAAATAGCCTTGTCTGTGGACACACTCATAATCCCAGTACATGGTAGGTGGAGACAGACAGGTTCTTGGGGCTTGCTGGCCAACTGGCATAGTTTACTTGGCAAGCTCAAGAAACCCTGCCTCCAGAAACAAAAATCAAAGAAAGGACAGAAAATACAAATAAAACAAAGACCACAAAATAAACCACAGCAAAAAAAATAAGGTGGATGGTTCCCAAGGAATACTCTCCAAGGCTAACAGCTAGCCTCCACACTCACAGTCAAAAGTGGACCTACACACACCTACACACATACAACACCCCTACAACATATAATCCAGACTTGTGAAGACAATCTAAAATTGTCAAGTTGTGGATAGACTTTACTTTTTCAGCCTTTTATTGATAAGGTTTCTCATTTGCAATATAATTCAGCCCCTATCTTACAGAAAAGTAACAAAGAGGATACCTTTACCTCTCTTGATTACAAACAAAGAATTTTTTTCATAAAAGAATCTGAACTGAGTTTATACACCATTTTTTGAGTGTTTGAAAAATATCCATGTAACTATATACGTAATGGTGAGCTCATGGTGCCCTGTGCAAGTGTCATATTTTTCACAAAAACAATGGAAGGCTAACATATTTTTTTCACTTTTTGAAATTTATTTGTATTTTTACAAATTATTCACTTTGTATCCCAGCGGTAGCCCCTTTCCTTATCCCCTCCCAACCCCACCCTCTCTCCCTGATCTCCTCCCCTCGCCCTCCTTCTTCACTGATAGGGGGGGTCCCCCCCCCCCCCATCTAACCCTAGTCTATCAGGTCTCATCAGAAGTGGCTTTATTGTCTTCCTCTGTGGCCTGGTAAGGCTGCTCCCCCATCAGGGGGAGGTGTTCAAAGAGCAAGCCACTGAGTTCATGTCAGAGACAGTCCCTGTTCCCATTACCAGGGAACCCACTTGGAGACTGAGCTGCCATAGGCTACATCTGTGCAGGGGTTCTAGGGGTTCTAGATTATCTCCATGCATGATCCTTGGTTGGAGTATCAGTCTCAGAAAATACCCCTTTTGTTCTGTTGGTCTCCTTGTAGAGCTCCTGACCCTCCGGGTCTTCCTATCTCCCCCTTCTTTCAAAAGATTCCCTGCACTCTGCCCAAAGTTTGGCTATAAGGAAGATTAACATCTTAGGTGACAATCATAACAGGCTCTAACCTGCCTGCCACACTGCTTCCCTTACTTACTGGGGCACCCTCTGCAGGTTAAGACTCCCCTTCAGCATGCTGCAATTTTGTAACCTGAGAACAATCCTAAAGAGCAAGTGACTGAATTTCTTTATCAACTCAAAGAAGTTAAAGTAAACCAGAAAAATAAGAACTTCTCCTCCTCCCTATTAAAGAATCAGCCTAACTGCATAATTTCTTTTTGAAACAATTTGCAGCAAAAAAATGTTTATTTTTTTTAACTTCACATGCTTGTAAAAAGATAAATCCCTAAGCCCAGAAAAATAAATGTTTAAAATCAATCTTAAATCCAAAAATTTCAGTTAAGCAAGGGAACATGTATTATTACTTACAAAAAGAGCAGAAACATAATGTTTACTTTTGTGTCCCTTTCAGTAGCTACTCAGTGATCTACACATTAGGATGTATTATACAAGTACTCTCAGTTAAGGACTGAAAAATTTAATGTAATATATAAAAAATTTAAAATGAAACAATGTTTATACAGCAAAAGATAAAGGTCAGCATAAGGCTTTGGGTTCTACTCCCCAGGCTAATGTAAATAGTAAAATGTAAAAACCACATGATGGATGTGCTGGCTCCACATCACTGCTCCTGGTCTTGATTGTCACCCATGGTACTGGCACCTGAAAAATACTGGGATCCTGTGCTGCGACTGGGTTGTACTTTCAACAATACCCTCTCCTGGGCTCTCTTCTGCTACACAGTGCCAAGCCTCAGTTGCTCTCCATGACCCCTTCAGGCCTTCAAAACCCGTGCCACATGGGTGGCTCTTACCCTACCTAGTTCAGCTGCCAGGACAAGGTAGACCCTCACTCACTTCTGAAACACACTTCTGGAAGTCTTCTGAAACCCTTTCAAGAAGACTTTGCCTCAATGATGCTGGTCACTTCTTAATCACAGCTGATTATGCAGTCCCAGCTTACTAGCATTCAGTGTCCCAACAAAGCACAGGTTTTACTTTACTGCTTCTGGTTTCTTGTTATTCATAGCTGAATATTCAGCTCCAGGTGACGAGATACCCTAGATTCTTCATGCAAAACGCTGGGTAGGGCTGGGTAATTGTTGTGTATGCCTTTAATCCCAGCACTTTGGAGGCAGAGGCAGGTGGATCTCTATAGGCCATCCTGGTCTACACAGCTAGTTCCAGGACAACCAGGGCTACACAGAGAAACCCTGTCTTGAAAAAATGAAAAAGAAAACCAAAC
Organism: Psammomys obesus; assembly: GCF_907164565.1. Classification (NCBI taxonomy): domain Eukaryota; kingdom Metazoa; phylum Chordata; class Mammalia; order Rodentia; family Muridae; genus Psammomys; species Psammomys obesus. The sequence continues at coordinate 2,198,465 of NW_026587759.1, forward strand.
AAACAAAAAAACAAACAGACAAAAAGCCGGGCTGGGTCTTTGCTTCCCTTTGGAACTTCACAAGGCAGCCTCCACCATCTGACTACTCGCAACATTCTTATCTTCCAAGCTAACTGAGCTCTCAGCACACAATGGCTTCTCTATCCCCAAGTTCCAAAGACCTTCCACAATCCTCCCCAGAACAACACAATCCATTTGTCACAGCAATTCCCTATACCCCCGTTATCCCCATCTTGTTTTAGTCGGAATTACTAAGGTTCTGAAGAAACAACATGAACCATGACAAAAAAAGCAACTTGGGAAGGGCAGAGGCTTATCTCACTTACAGTTCCATATCATCAAAAGAAATGAGGACAGTTATTCAGGAAGGGCAGGTGCCTGGAGGCAGGAGCTGATGTATCAATAAACTTTGCATCCTTGCTTATCTGTATGCAATACCTTGCCTCCTTCCTCAGCTATATGCAAAAACCCCACCTCACTGTTCAACTGTCTCTAAAAAGTGCTACGTTTCAGGAGCACTGAGGCATCTCCATTGGAGAGCTGACACCCCAATTCCCAGCTTTTCTGTGCCCATCTCTCTGACATTTCTTTGCTTCGATGACTGCAGTGAAGTACAAATCCCTGCAGCCATATAGAGATGTGGCTTCCTGAAGGACGACATCTGAAGATGATCTCTTGCCCAAATACATGCATACACACACACACCTACACACGTGTGTGCACACAGTCCTGCACAGGTTCAAGCCAGACAATATCTCAGTATTTGGATAGGAGTAGGCAAATAGTTCCCAATGCTTAGTTGCAGAGATATTGACAAATATTAGGTACTGAGAAAAGAAGAGCAAATTTTTCTGTTAAATAAACTGTACTCCATGGTAAGCCCAATACCAAGAGTAGGTGGTTAACAAACTGGGCTCCAAGCACTGAGAGAGGAAAGAAGAAAGGAAAGAAAGAAGGAGGTTAAAGAGAGAGGGGACAGTGAGAGAAAGTACACCAAGTAGGTAGGTAGGGAGATAGAAAAGGACGTGCAAGGATTTCATAAGGTGAATATGATCAACATCACGATTTCTCAAAAGAAAAAATAAAATATTTAAAAAGAAAAAAAGGTCAGTATAAACCCTTCTCTAAGCTAACAATACGTATCAATATTTTCTTTATTATTCATTATTTAAAAAATTACTTTAAGCATATTCTTTTTTTATTCCTTATTTATAAGTAATTGTTTAGCACCAACTAGGTTTTAAGCATTGTTAGGTTTTTCACTGTACCAATTATTTGGAAAGAAGTTCCTACCTAAGCTATTTTATACAGTATAGTGCTATACATCAATGTTTAACTGAAAGCCCACTGATTCCAAAAGTGTATTACTTAGATATAAATCAGCATCACAGTGGCAATGAAATTTAGCCTACCTTGTTTCTTTCATATGTCTAACTTAGTTTTCTGTCTTGGATTAGGTGTACATACTCTACTCTTTCAAGGTATAACTCTAATATCCCGCCAAGGCATTTGTTATTGAATAAAAGAATTTATGAGACTGTATTATGGGATTAAAATACAGCCTCCTGATGAGACCTAATTGACTAGGATCAGAAGGAAGGAAAAGAAGACCTCCCCTATCAGTGGACTTGGGGAAGGGCATATGCATGCGGAGGGTGGAGGGAGGAATTGGGACAGGAGGAGGGAGAGAACCACAGGGGGGATACAAAGTGAATAAAGTGTAATTAATAAAGAAGTTAAAAAAAAAAAGGTAACACACTGGCTGCTCAGTTTCCAAGTGGGTTCCCTAGTATTCGGTACAGGGATTGTCTCTGACATGAACTCAGTGGCTGGTTCTTTGATCACCTCCTCCTAGGGGTTAGAGCTTTGCCAGGCCACAGAGGAAGATGATGCAGCCAGCTTTGATGAGACCTGATAAGCTAGGTTCAGATAGAAGGGGAGGAGATCCTCTGTCAGGGGACTAGGGAAAGGGCATGGGGGAGAAGATGGAGGGTGGGTGGTACATACGGGAGGAGATGAGAGAGGGGGCTGCAGTGTGGATACAAAGTGAATACATTGTAATAAATTAAAAAAAAAAAAAAAGAACCTGAGGAGTAAAGTAACAAATACTATAGTGTTCTGATAGCTTAGTTTTTAACATAGTCTTACAACTTTAAAAAAAAAACAATAAAAACAGTGCCCTATTAATATAGATCATCCAGCTCAGGCTAGCCTGGAAATCCTCATGTAGCTTTGACTGGCCTTGACATGTGACCTGCTACAGCTTCCCAAATTCTGGGATCCCAGATGTGTGACACCATGCCTGGATATACCTTGATGTTTTGGGAGTGTGTCAAGAGCTGTGACTCCAAGCAGCCGGCTTTGATATTTAAATCTCGGTGGAGAGATGGTTTTTAGCAGGCCTTTACTAACGGCAGAGAACTTGCAAGTCCATCTCCTTTTGTTTGTGACAGCAGGTGGGATAGCTTGTGAGGGTCACACCTCTTCCTCTAGCTCCTTGTGCAAATTAACCTATTGTTCTGAGATGTTTCTACTCTGGCTCAGAAACTCTACAATAAAAAGACAGGCCGACAATTAGGGCAAGAGAAGGCTGGAGACAGAGAAGAAGGCTGGAGACAGAGAAGAAGGCTGGAGGCAGAGGAGGCAGGCAGAGACTTGAGGCTTGCTTGCTGGCACTGCTTGCTGCAGCTGCCTGCCTTTTGCCATGGCTGTCGAGTCTGGACCTTTAAAAAGTTTCCTGTGTGCTGTCTGTTCGTTTTATTAATTTTAATCCTCACGCCCAACTCAAGAACCGTTCGACTCTGCCCGGCTGACCCCGCAGGAGTGGGGTGGGGTAGGGATTTTTAACTTTTCTTTTTGGGATTACTTTCGCCTTTCTCCTCTCTCCAAACCCTCCTTGCTTGTTTTTACATTCATGGCCTTTTTTTTTTTAATGCACATAGATGTATGTGTACATATTCCTAACTAAACCTGCTCAGTCTACATAATGCTACTTGTATGTGTTCAGGGTATTGAATAACTAACTGCTGTGCTCTTCCAGGAGAAAATTATTCCTCCCATTCCTTAGTTGCCCTTAGCAATTTGTGTACATCTGAAGTCTAGCGGGCTTTCACCCATGAAATTTGGCATGTCTACTGCTTGTGCATGTTAGGTGGACATGCTGATGAGACTATATGGGTGTAGACTGTATGGGTTAGTTAGTTTCAGTTGGTTCTTGTCACCAATGATTGAAAGTCATTCTTAATTATATTTAGAGCTGGATTATATCTGATTTATACTGAATATGTACAGGCTTGTAGCCATTATTCCACAGAGAGCAACACCTAGGGATGAAGCATTTGCATCCGTCTAGGCATTGTAATAATCTAGAGATAATGTAAAGTATATAGGAGGGCTGATACAGATACCATATAAATCCTATGCTACTTTAAATAAAGTATTTGAGAGTAGAGCATCTGTGAAATTGTGGTATCCAATGGGAGTTTAGAACCTTTGCGTTGGGAACTGCACAGGGATGACTTCATTACATTCCTTAGGTGCTTTATAAAAATAAACATTCTAAAATTCCTCATACTTATTTTACTTACCTCTAAAAGAAAATCCCCTAAGTACTGAATTGGATAAAATGGAGCCTTAAAGTTCTCTTGTTCTTTCTCAGCACTGATTCTTGCATTACTGGCAATCACATGAGTTATCCCACTTGGAGAACTTTTTGGTAAAATGACATTTGCCTTTCCAGCCTCCAAAACTCTAAATAAAAATGTAGATGATGAAAAGAAAAGAAAAGCATTAGAAAAACTGAGTTCATTGAGTTAATTACCAATACTTCCTACAGGATAAGAATTTCCTGAAAAAAAAAAAAAAAAAAAAAAGTTCATTTCTTTAGGTAACTGAAGACTACAGAAGTTTAACACATAATAATTTCCTCAAACCTATATTTGTCTACAACAAATATTTAAGAAATTTACTATTCTTTCTACATTTCTGTTTCTTTATATGAATCATGAATATTGAAGCAGCTGATATGAACAAGTCATAGCCAAAACAACGTAAGCTAAAATAACAATGAAAAAAGTTGGGAAATAGTTATCCTGAAAGGCAAAATACACCTTCAAAGAAATTCCTATGAACTTCAAATACATACACAGATACAGACAGACACACACAATAGGTGCCAAGACTCAAACAAAAGATTGCCCTTAAAAATGTCCATTCTTGTGCTAGAGAGATGGCTCAGAGGTTAAGAGCGCTGGCTGCTTTTCCAGAGGTCCTGAGTTCAATTTCCAGCAATCACAAAGTAGTTCACAATCATCTACAATGAGATATAGTCTCATGTAAACAGAACATTGTACACATAATAAATAAATAGATCTTTAAAAATAAATAAATAAAAATATTAGTAAAAAAATGTCCAGTCTTGCCAGGCAGTGGTGGTGCATGCCTTTAATCCCAGCATTTGGGAGGCAGACATAGGCAGAGTTCTGAGTTTGAGACCAGCCTGGTCTACAGAGTGAATTCCGGGAAATCCAGGGCTACACAGAGAAACCCTGTCTTGAAAACTAAAAAGCTTAGTCTTTGCCTAGGCTTTGTGGCATGTAACTAGAATACAGAATTTGAAGGAGGGGCAGAAACATCCTAAATTTGAAGTGATCCAGCAGTGAAATGAATAATTTCTAAGCCAAGCTGGGATATAAGTGAGATCCTATTTTACCAAACCAAACCAAACCAAACCAAACCAAACCAAACCAAACCAAAC
>NW_026587759.1:2203230-2210047 GCF_907164565.1 Psammomys obesus
ACCAAACCAAACCAAACCAAACCAAACCAAACCAAACCAAACCAAACCGGACGAAAAACAAAACATAAGAAAAAAAATTTTAAAAAAAGCTTAAATTTACATTAAGAAACAGTTTTACATTAGGACTCAGAAGATTTTACATGTGTAGACTAACTCATTCAAATATGAATTACTGTTTGCGTTTCTGTTTAGGATCCAGAAAGCAACAAGAGCCAAGTAATCTATAGAATCCCAAGTTATAGAAATCAAGTTTTCTTGAACCAATGACAGAATCAAGGTATTAAGCCAATCAATAGTGTTGGTATAATGTTCTTTTGAAATGTACACACCTTACTCTTGTTCATTCAAAAGCTGATTTCTCTCCCCAACTCTCTGGTTTTAAACAGGACATTGCATTGTGATACTTATTCTAAGCATCACCTGTCTCAACTTTGCAAAATAAAGCAACTAACCACAATGTTGAGCACTGGAGAGGAATCAGGAAGAGAGGGAGGAGCCAGAGGGCAGGGAGAACTGGGAGAAGAGAGGCAGGAGCAGAGATCTTGGAATGATGTGGAGAGATGGACTGGACCTGATATATCACTAAAAGCAAGTATAATGTGGGAAATCTAAATATTAAGAAACTATGAGGGCTTGGAGGTTTAGGATCGACTAACTATTGCCCAGCATTGTGTTCTAGGTTAATTAAATAAATCCCAGTGTCTGTGTGGTGATTTGGATATACAGCTGTTTAGGATTAACAGCAGCTTTACCAGAAAATATATCCATAGTAAATATTAATCATTATCTACACCACAATAATGAAAAGTTCTGTTACGGAAAACACTGGGCACAGTAACTATTTCACTTCTGCAGAAAAAAAAAGGGGGAAAGAAAAAACAGAAGAAAACACAACAATGAGGTAAGTTTTAAAGAAATTTAATGGCAAAGTATAGCTACTGTGACAGGTGAGTACACTGGGAATCTGCCACAGCAAAGTAGGTTTTCACTTGCATATTCTTAGTCACAAGTCTTTCATGAAAAAGGAAAATGATGATAACGGGGTAAGTTAGCCTAAAAGAGAAACTTCTTATGTGGTTGCAGAGGGTGAGGAACTACTAGCTGCCACTGAAATATGGGCACAAAAATCACATTAAAAACAAATGTACCCAGCAGGGTATCAAAGTAGATGCTGAGACTCATAGCCAAACTTTGGGCAGAGTGCAGGGAATCTTATGAAAGAAGGGGGAGAGAGAAAGACCTGGAGGGGACAGGAGCACCACAAGGAGAGCAAAAGAACCAAAAAAAACTGGGCACCAGGGGTCTTTTCTGAGACTTATACTCCAACCAAGGATCACACATGGAGATAACATAGAACCCCTGCACAGATGTAGCCCATGGCTGCTCAGTCTCCAAGTGGGTTCCCGAGCAATGGGAATAAGAACTGTCTCTGACATGAAGTCAGCGGCTGGCTCTTTGATCACCTTCCCCTGATGGGGTAGCAGCATTACCAGGCCACAGTAGAAAACAATGAAGTCACTCCTGATGAGACCTGATAGGCTAGGGTCAGATGGAAGGGGAGGAGGACCTCCCCTATCAGTAGACTTGGGGAGGGTTACGGGAGGAGATGAGGGAGGGAAGGTGGGATTGGGATGGGACAAGCTTGGATACAAAGTGAATAAAATATAATAATAAAAAAAATGAAGCAAATACCTCTAGACTACTGAAAAGCTTCTGTCCTTAGTCAACAGGAAAAATAGTCTGCTTATCTACGAATAGTAGAAGGAAAACTTATTTGCTTCTAAAGAATTGGTAGGAACCCCTACTACTGTGCACCCTAGTCAAAGAGCCATTGTTTTTAAAACCAATGAGAAGCTAGGAGGAACCAAAATCACTTGGTTTAGAATCTCACATCAATATACAAGCAGTAGTGTAGTATTTCCGGAGGAGACCAGAAATTCTCTATTGCCACTGATAGAAGGCAGAATTTGATTGTCATGTAAGCAATGGAAGGAGGATGAACTTGATGCACAAATGCTTTGAGAAGGTTCCAACCACAGGAATCAGCAATTTAGACATTGCTTACCACTGACGCCTATCCAGCCTAATGAAAAATCTACCCATCCAGAGTCATGACTTATAATAACATAGGCGAAAACCATGAAGGGAGTCTTCCTATGATGTGGTAGTGTCCAAATGAGTGCTTAGAGCAGTGGTTCTCAGCCTGTGGTTCACAACCCTCATGGGGCCTGAACAATTCTTTCACAGAGGTTGCATATATGATATCGTGCACATTACACATTTACGTTCCGGTTCACAAGAGTAGCAAAATTGTAGTTATGAAGTAGCAGCAAAATAATTTTATGGTTGGGGTCACCACAACATGAGGAACTGTATTAAAGGGTCGAAGAATTAGGAAGGTTGAGAACAACTGGTTGAGAGGTAAAGTAAGAACATTGAGACATGACCTTATAGCATTTAAGGTCTCAAAAACCACAAAGAAAGTGGAGTCTATTGCTGTAAATCTAAGTGACATGCTAAAGTTTTATAACATGCAGAACTAACAAAACCCACAGCCAGCCTAACAACTGAAGATATTATCGCAATCACCCATACTAATGGCCTTACAGGGACTCCACTCTTGGTTTAGCTGTTTTGTTTTGTTTTTTGGTGGACATTCTCAGCCAAATATTTTCTATCAAGAAGTCAACTTCCCACACAGAACTGGGACTTAGGTGGTTTTCACTATTCTTCCTGTCCTCTATTATGCTCTCTTCAGTCTCATCTACAGTTTTGTGGCAGCCTGTTTGTCGATACCCATCCTCTCACCCCAATCCAGTCCACTGGATTCATAACCTCTTGGTACATACCAGGTTTCATCCAGATTCCCCAAGACACATTTTTTTCCTACAGCAGCCTAATTTCAGAAGCCACTCTTCCTACCAGACTTCTACTCCTTGGGCACCCAAACTCTCCTCTTGGTGTGGACTAGATTCTATCAGCTCTTTTATAGAGTCACTTTCAACTGACCTACAGAAGCACTCTCTACCAGATCTATGTCAACTGCCTAAGATCCAGAGAGTAACAGTAACCAAAGAACAGAAAACCAAACCAATAAAGACAAGACCACATAACAACACTTGGCAGTCATAATTCTAGATGACTAGGACCCCCAACACAAAAACACACATGTTAACAGCAAAGACAATATAGCCCTGCTTGAATGAACTCAGAATTTACACAGTAGGTCATGAGAAATGCAACATGGCTGAAATGCAAGAAAAAGAATTCAAAACAGCAATTATGAATATGTTCAAGGACCTTAAAGAACATATGAATAAATCACATAAGAAATAGTACAAAAATACAAATAAACACTTAGAGGAATTAATGAACAATTCAAGACATGGTAATAGAACTTAACAAAGAAATAGAATCACTAAAGAAAACCCAAACAGAAACAAAATTGGAAATGAAAAATTTAGAGTGCCAAGCAAAAATGTTAGAGGCAAGCTTTACCAATAGATTACAAGACATGTAAAAGAGAATCTAAGGTGCTGAAGGTAAGGAAGATAAAATGGATACCTTAGAACAAACAACAACAACAACAAAACCCAACCAAACAAAAAAACCTTATATCTAAAAAAGACCCAGACACAAAGCATCAAAGAAATCTGGGATTCTACAAACAATAAGGATGCAGGATAGAGAGGAAACCCTGGTCAAAGGCACAGAAAATATTTTCAACAAAACCATAGAAGAAAACTTTCCTAACCTGATGACGGCAGTTCCTATCAAAGTACAAGAAACAGACAAAGTACCAAATAGATATAAAAAATAAATTCCCTGTGACAAAGAACAATCAAAACACTAACTGAACAGAAGAATAGCTATTAAAAAAATGCAAGAGAACAAGGCCAAATCACATATAAAAAAAGGCTAATTAGAAAAATACCTGACTTCTCAAAGTATATTCCAAAAGCCAGGACTGAATAGATGGTCTCCAAACTCTGCGAGAACACACGTGACAGCCCAAGCTACCATACCCAGCAAAACTCTACATCACAATAGATGGAAAGAGAGAAAACATTCTAGGATAAAACCAAATTTAAGCAAATCTAGGTATCAATTCAGCTCATCAATTGGAACTAGAAGGGAAACTTAAATCTGATGAAGTTAAACACATTCAAGAAGACACAAGGAATAAATAATCCTAGACCATAAAATAAAAAAAGTAAAGAAACCCACACCATAACAACAAAACAGTAATCAAACAAAATAAAACAACAACAAAAAACCCAGTAATCAGTGACGACTCTCCACTTCATTCCCCAAGTAAAAAGCACAGACTAAGCAAATGGATTAGAAAACATCATACATCATTCTGCCATACAAAAGAAACACACCTAATCATCACAGACAGGTAACACTTCAGGGTAAAGAATGGAAAAAGACATTATCTAAGCAAATTGATCCAAGAAGCAAGCAGGTGGAGTCATTTTAAGATTTGACAAAATAGACTTCAGACCCAAACTAATCAGGAGATAGGGAAGGACATTACATACTTATTAAAGGAAAAATCCACCAACATGATATTGCAATTCTAAGTATGTATGCACCACACTCAAGGGCATCCAAGTTCATGAAAGAGACACTAACACAGCTAAAAGCACAAAGGGATACTCAAATAATGATAGTGGATTACTTCAGTACCCCATTCTCCAGTTCATCCAGAAAAAACTAAACAGAGACATGCTGGAGCTACATGACACCATAAATCAAATGGACCTAGCAAGTAATCACAGAACATTTCAAGTAAACATAAAAGAATATAACGTCTTCTCAAGAGCTCATGGAATTTTCTCCAAACCTGACTACATAGTTTGACACAAAGCAAGTCTCAAGAGATACAAGAAAACTGAAATAACTTACATCCTATCTGAATACTGTATATTAAAGTTGTTTATCAATAACAGGAAGTATATAAACTCACAGAAATTGAACTCACTACTGAATGAAAAATGGGTCAAGATGGAAATCAAGAAGGTATTTTAAAACTTTCTAGAACTAAATTAAAATGAAAAGACAGCATTTTAAACCTATGGGCTAACAATAAAGGTGGTTCTAAAAGGCAACTTCATCCATTAAAAGACTGTGCCTATATTAAAAGATTGGAGAGATCTCACATTAGCAACTTAATGCCACACCTGAATACTCCACAGAGTGATCTTAACTGTTGATCACAACCCCTACTGGACTCAAATCATCCTTTTCACATAACAGTTATTCTTCATATCAGATATTTACATTACAGTTCATCACTGTAGCAAAATTACATTTATGAAATAACAACAAAATAACTTTTAGGTGGGGGTCAACATGAGAAATTGTATTAAAGGGTCACAGCATTAGGGAAGTTAAAAACTAGTGCTCTAGAAAAATAATTAGCATCCAAAAAAGAACAGATGGCAAGAAATAATTAAAACTCAGGGCTGAAATCAATGACACAGAAACAAATAATACAAAGAATCAACTGAAACAGTAGGTTCTTTGAGAAAAATTAGTAAAACTGACAAAACCTTTGCCAAATTAAAATATACAGAGAAGATAAAAATTAATAAAATTAAAGATGAAAACGGGAACATTACAACTGACTCTGAATTCCATCAACCTGGAAAGCCTAAAAGAAATGGACACATTTACAAATCCTTTTTATATATGGAGAATAAATATTCTCTCTTTGAGAAACAAATCTGGACTACAGCAATGGTTCACAACGTGTGGGTTGCAACCCCCTTGGCAAACCTCTATCTTCAAAAAATATTTACATTATGATTAATAACAGTAGTAAAACTACAGTTATGGAGTAGCAATGAAAATAATTTTATGATTGAGGTCACTACAACATGAGCAATTGTATTAAAGGTTGCTGCATTAGGAAGGTTGTGAGCCATTGAGCTCTATAGGCTCATGTATTGTGCTTGGCTCTCAACAGATGTCACTGTTTTTCGGTGGGTGTAGAACATTAGTAGTCAGATTCAGGGTTAGTCATAGTGAGTCAGTTAATGACAGGCCTTTGAGTGTTATAATCCAACTTTGTTTTAGGGCAGGTCTCTAGTTTCTGATCTGCAAATGTGTGAACAAGCCTTGTTGCAAGTTCCCACTGCCATTCCTTCCCCACCAATATTGATGATAGATACAAATCTGAAACTTTAAAAGAAACTCTCTTTTCTTACATTTACTTTTGTTGAGTATTTTCCACAAGAAAACTAACACAACACAATAATTCAATAAAAAAAAAAATGTAGGAGCTTAATGTAAAAACTGAATAAAAACAAATTAATCCAAAGTTAAGGAAATAAATGAAACAACATGGTTCGGTGCAAAATACTAAAATTAAAAAGAACAGAAGATCTGCATATGGTGGCATACACCTACAATCCCAGCTTTCAGGAAGTCGACGCAGGAGGATAACAGTTCAAGGCTAGCCTGTGATACACAGAACTTATCTTTAAAAACAAACAAACGACTATTACTCAGCAATGAAAAACAAGGAAATCATGAAATTTGCAGGTAAATGGTGGGAACTGGAAAGGATCATCCTGAGTGAGCTGTCCCAGAAGCAGAAAGACACACACGGTATATACTCACTCATATAGACATAAAACATAGGATAAACCTACTAAAATCTGTACATATAAAGAAACTAATCAAGAGAGAGGACCCTGACTAAAATGCTCAATCCCCATACCAAATGGCAAAGAGGATGGATAGAAGAAGAAGAAGAAGAAGAAGAAGAAGAAGAAGAAGAAGAAGAAGAAGAAGAAGAAGAAGAAGA
>NW_026587759.1:2210057-2222620 GCF_907164565.1 Psammomys obesus
GAAGAAGAAGAAGAAGAAGAAGAAGAAGAAGAAGAAGAAGAAGAAGACGACGACGACGACAAGAAACTAGCTAGGAACCTGCCACAGAGGGCCTCTGAAAGGCTCTGTCCTACAGAATACCAAAGTTGATGCTGAGACTTATGACCAACTGTTGGGTAGAGTGCATAGAATCTTATGTAAGAAGTGGGAAATAGTAAGATCTGGAGAGGACAGGAACCCCACAAGGAGAGCAACAGATCCAGAAAATTTGAACACGGGTCTTCCCAGAGACTCATACTCCAACCAAGTACCATGCATGGATATAACCTAGAACCCCTGCACAGATGTAGCTCATGGCAGTTTAGTGTCCAAGTGGGTTACATAGTAATGGGAAAAGGGACTATCTCTGACATGAACTGATTGGCCTGCTCTTTGATCACCTCCCCCTGAGGGAGGAGTGCCTTACCAGGCCACAGAAGATGACAATACAGCCACTCCTGATGAGATCTGATAGACTAAGATCAGAAGGAAGGAGAGGAGGGCTATCAGTGGGCTTGGGGAGGGGCATGCATGAAGAAGAAGGAGGGAGGGTGGGATCGGGAGGGGGGGAGGGGCTTATGGGGGCTACAAAGTGAATAAAGTGTAATTAATAAAAGTAAAAAATAAATAAATAAAATAAAAAAACAACCAACCAACCAAACAAACAAAAACCAAACAAATCAAAACCCAAAACTGAGGCACAGAAGAAAAACTATTCTATGAAACCGTTTTTTTTCTTTTTAGAAAAAGTGACAAACTACTATTACATTAAGAAAAAAACAGTGAAGAGTCAAACGAATAAGTATACATGAATGTCGTCATTATAAGCAATACCATAAAACAGATCATAATGAACAATAATACAACAAACTGGAAAACCTAAAACAAATGGATTAATTTGTTTTATCAAGATTTAATCAAGAACAAAAACATCTAAAATGAAATTAAATCATTAAAAAGGTCTTCTATCAAATAAAAGCCCAGACTAGAAGGATCACTTGTTTTTTTCCAAATATTCAGAGAATTGGCATCAATTTTTCTAAATTATTTAAAAAAGGTGAAGAGAAAGACACTCTTCCAGTCACATTCTACAAGGGCAGTATTATTCTGTTAACTAAACAGATAAATACGACACAAAAGGTAGTTAATGATATTTTCATAGGCATCCTGTCTCACATTGCTTTTGTGTTTTGTGTCTGTGTGTTTGGTTTCTTTGTTTTTGTTTGCTTGTTTTTATGGAAGGGTTTGGTGATGGTAGGTGCAGAGTTGGGGGATAGGAAGAACAGGGTCAGAATAAAGTACATGAAAACTTTTTTCCAATGGAAGAGGAAAGAAAACATTAAAAAACCAAAATTCAATCAAAAGCATAAGACATACACTACAAAACTAGAAAAATTACACGAATAACATGAGATAAAATAATTAATAGTAAATTATAAGCTATAATAGATATACTGAAATTACTAGTAAGTTCTAATTTCAAGGATCTAATGAAAACAGTGGAAACACCCAAAAAGAGACGGGAATTTAGAGACCAGTGAAAAGGATCAAATAAGTTGTAATATATCAGGGAAGACTTTCTTAGTAGAATGGACAGAACTGAGAAATCACTGAAGTGAAGATCCATTGAAATACAAAAAATAATAACAAATATTATACAATGAAGTTCCAGGGAAACACCATATAAGGAAAAATATAAATGATAATTACTAGTAAAGACAAAAATCCACAACAAGCAAAAAATCCCCCAAACACACACAGATTAAAACTACAATGGTCTGGAAAAAAGTCTTGAAGGAAACAGATAAAGCATAAACAAATAAACAAAGAATGATAACTGATTTCTCATTAAAAGCAGAGAAGAAAGGAAAGAATGAATCAGACTGTTAATTGTAATTAATTACCAAAGTCCTTTAAGGGCAGAAGGGGAGAATCTCTGCATTCATGTCACAATAATCAACAAAGAGAATCTCTGTGCTCTTGGAATGAATGGAGATTTCTCTATTTTAGTGAGTAAGCAATATAGGGAGCAGCAAACACTACCTAGGTACGTTTACTTGACAAGAGCATCACAATCCAGATTGAGATTCAGACCTCAGGATCCTTACCCACTTTGAATGTCAGTGTCTTTTAGTTACTGTTCTATTGCTGTGATGAAACATCATAACCAAGGAAAAAAAAATTCAAACAAAGATTTGCTTACAGTTTCAGAGCATTAGTTCATGACCATCATGGCAGAGAGTGTGGGGCACAGCACTTGAGTAGCAGTTGGAATCTCACATTTGGGCCTTAAGTTACAGGCAGAGATACATACATACATACATACATACATACATACATACATACATACATACATACATACATACATACATACTGGCCTGGGGTGACTTTTGATACCTCAAAGCCCACCCTTAAAATGCTAGTGCTGGTAACAATGTCCTAAACAACAGGACTCTGGCTAGGTAAACAGAAAGATTGTTATTGGGTAAATAGAAGCCTAAACCCAGCATTCCTCAGCAATTGCCCAAGGAATGCTTCTCTTTGTCAGGAAAATCACTACCTCTGTTATCTACTCCAATGGTCAACTACCTGGGCAAGTACATCTAGCTCTAGATTAATCCTAACTGCCTTTATCAGACCAAAATGTCCATCTTGCTATCATATAAAACCTGCCAAATGATTGTCCTCTATCCTTGGAAGCACACCTTTAGTGTGTTTCCTCAATAAACTTTTCTTTCTACTCACATAGTGATCCAGTTCAGTGCCCTCACAGTTACTATTATGGGAGATGGTTAAGTATGATATGAAGTTTAAATGTGTGCAGTGAAGACATTTATTAGGATGAAAACAGAATATGCTTTAACATAGTATGTGCAAATAGAATGAGAACTATACTGAAAATGGACAAAACAGCATGATGTAGTTTATCTCAAGAATACAAATTTGGTTCAACATTTAACAACTAATCAGTAGGAACTAGAGATGTCCATAAAGAGCACTTTACTGCTCTTGTCACAACCTAGGTTTTGGTTCCAAGTCTTTAATTCCAGTTTTTGAGAATCAATGGCCTCTTCAAACTTCTGAGGGCGGTGTAACCATACTACATATGTATAGAGGCAGGCAAAACACTTTGGAAACTCTTTTTAATTTTTTTTTTTTTTGGCTTGTTGAGACAGGGTTTTCCTGTGTAACAGTCCTGGCTGTCCTGGAACTCTCTTTATAGACCAAGCTAGCCTTAAACTAGGATTAAAGGAGTGTGCCACTACAACCAGCCTGATTTTTTTTTTAAAGTAAAGGATCAACCAGAATAATCATTAACAGAATAAAACAGAAAAGCCAAACCCCCATAAATACAAATAAAGCCTTTTAGTGATTCATTTATAATAGCTTCCCCAAATACAAAACTAGCAAGCAATAAATTTAGCAATATAAATGTAAATTTGATACAATGGAAACTAACAAATATGTTGAGTGTTATGGCTCAGGACTGTGGGACTTCCCTGTATTTGGAAAGAAGAGCCAGGAGAATCATGAGTTCAAGACAAGCCAGGACTATACAGCAAGATCTGATCTAACAAAGAAGTAACATAACCTCTAGAACATTAAAGACCCATGAAGAGACACATAGTGCACAAAAAGGAAGAATCAATAATATCAAGAGCTCAGTTTTCAAAGTCAACAACAAGGGTAAAATGTAATTCCAGTAAAAGCCTCAAGGCTTTTAATTGAAATTCACATGATGATTTAAACGTGTAGAAATTCAAAGGATGCAGGACCACAAAAAGTTTCAGAAAATATTAAAGCTGAAGATTCAAGCTAACTCATTTCAAGATGACTTCTAAAGCTACACTAACCAAAGAGCGGGTTGATGATGGTAGGCAGAACTGGGCATGACTACTTAGAACATGAGTTCTAGAAACAGACCGCACATACAGCAGGCAAGTTTAGCAACAGTACCAAGACAAATCCAGATCAACTGTACCTACTACAGTGCTTCCATAAGGGCAAACAATTGTGGCCCAACTACTTTAGGAAACAATTTGATATTTTCTTACAATATTCAGTATACATTTACCATTTCAGCTAACAATTTAATTTCTAGATTTTTTTTTAATGAGAAATGAATTATGTCTCCATAAATAATTATAATCAAATATTAAAAGCAGCCTAACTAGCAAAGACAAAAACCTCCTAAATGGAGGTCTACCCTTTACTGGAAAAAAAAAAAAAAAAAAAAAAGGAAGGGGGGTATGGGGAGAAGAGAGGGGAAATTAAAGAGACAGACTAGGAGGAGAGGAGGGAGGGGAAGTTCCTATTAGGATGTTAAGTAAATAAATTAATTAATGGAAAAAATCTTCCAAATGTCCATCAAATAAAAATACTACACAGAACAGTGATTTTTCAAAAAAAATTCAACAAAATAAGAGAATCTTATAACTATAATACAAGGCAAATGATAACAGATCAAAGAAATATACCATGCAAACAAACCTCAAAATTTTTAAAGCATAGTAGTAAGAAGAAAACAAAACCAAACCAAACAAAACAGTAACTGTCTGGTATTTGTGGTCCAGAATTAAAAACACAGGGAAGGATACAAGAGAACATTAAATGTTAAAGATCTTGATATAGGTAGGCTAATATTACTGTACAAGTTTCTTCAAAGTCACAAAGATGTATACTTAAGATGGGTACATTTCATTGCTTACAAACTATTTTGGTCAAAAAATAAAGGTTCTACCTTTTTTTTTAAAGTTTAGGCAGCCAGATAATCTTTTAAAAACCCTTGTTTAGAGTGATGGGGAGATGGCTCAGTGGGTAAAGTGCTTGTTACACAAGCATGAGAAGCTAAGTTTGGACCCCCAGTACACATGTCAAAATCCAGGCATAGTGGTGTACACTGTAACTCTAGAACTGGGAAATAGGGACAAGAGGATTCCAAGGGATTGGCTTGTCCAGCCAGCTAGTGAGCCTAGCCACATCAGCAAGCCCTGGGTTCAGTGACAGAAAGTGTCTCAAAGAATAAGTGAAGAGTAACGAGAGATGTGAGCCCTTTCCTATGGAAATACATGCATGAGCATGAACACCTGTGCACACACATTCACACATAAAAAAATTCTTATATTTAAAAGTGAAATTAAATTTTGATGGAGTTAGTATTAACCAAAACAGTACTATAGAAACTCCAAACTAGCCTCTCTGATAATAAAATAATAAACTAGGAAACATTTAATAATGCTTCAAAGTTAAAATTCCCCATGTAAAGCTTTCTCTTTTATTTCGCTTGAGTGGGACAAAAGAAGTAACATGTAGCTACAGTGGAGATCAATATCAAAACCTGTCTATCAAACATATTTTGTTTTATTAAGAGACTCACATTTGTGCACAATGGCTCATCTGAGAGAGAAAGCTCTGGACACATGTACATTATAAGCAAAGCTGAATTAAGTGGGTTGTATACACAAGTGTGTATACGTATACATGTGTACATATAACAATGAAGAAGTGATCATTAATTAGGGGAGTGGGTGCAGGAGGAGTGGGATGGATGATGGGGAGACAGCAGTGATAATAAATGTTGATGAATGAAGTTCTCAAAAAATTTACTAACTAAAAATAAATGTCCAAAGGACTGGAGAGATAGTTCAGTGGTTAAGAGCATTGTCTGTCCTTCCAGAGGTCCTGAGTTCAATTCCTGGCAACACATGGTGGCTCACAACCATATATACTGGGTTCTGATGCCCTCTTCTGGCATTCAGGTATAAATGTAGATAAAGCACTCATGAATAAAATAAATAGATCTTTAAAAAAGTCCCAACTGTATAAAAGAACAATCATACCTCATTTTTACTAATAATTGAACATAAATATTAAAAGGTATTCACATAAACAAGAACCTACTCACTGCTTCAAATTTATGAACTCTCATCCTACCTTACAAGAGAATCACTTCGCTTATCAGCCCTAACAAGGAGAACAACTTTCCATCTGTGGAAGGCTCCTGGAGCACCAGTACGTTTCAGCTCTTCACGCCATCTTTTAGGTGCAGATTGCATTTGAGGTGAATAATGGGAGTCTTTCTCAATTTTATATCCCCATTCATAAGTTGTTTCATCAAGCCATCTGCCACTTTTGGCACTATGAATTATGTAGTCCTTCGTTAATACCCATTTTCCTAGAAAGCAAATGAACTGTCACAAAAGAATGTTCTGCTAAATGATAAACAATAAAGATCAAATAGCAACTAAAAGCCTCCCTTTTGTACATGAGATTTTCATGATAGACTGCCAAAATTATTTTTAAAATAAATTTTCAATATCACTGAACATTGTATATAATCTCTCCTATGATACATAGCTATAATTCTAAGTGCTACTAAATGAAAAATAAATCTAAAGTTATAAAATGTAATGTAACATTGCTTGAACTATAATTACTAACTGTATTCATGTTTCTGGGTTAGGTTTATTTCCTCCTGTGCTAAACTTTTTAATACAGTATTCTTCTGTTAGTGAATTTTTTAAAAAGTACAATATCTGTTTTTAAACACCAGAAACAATAAATATTTTTGTTTCTAAAGGTCAGTGATTACTCCAAATGTTTCTCTGGTAAATGAATCTAAAAACTGATGTGGCATTAATGATGGACTAAGACACATAAATCACTCACCACAGGAAACCTATGGGTATATCAGTGGTAAGAAAAGGTGAGATGAAAAATCAAATCTCAACTTGGGTACCTCAAAAATAATAAAGTAGGATGACTTTGCTTCCCAGTACGGACAGAGGACTAGCAACTTGGAAGAAGGGAACCACGCTGAGGTATTCTTCCCAATCTTTTTGTTAAGACATTTTTCTTAAACAAAACATCTAAACTAAAACTCTATCTGTGACAATGTAACTATTTCTTTCTATTTAATATATATTTCATGTGCTAGAAAATTTTAATTACAATAAAGCAGAAATCAAACAAATCTTTAAGAAATCAGGAAATAACACATGCATATCTGATTTGATAAGCACAATATATTTCCAGTGACTTAAGATATTTCTTCCTCTAACACAAAGGGTTTTTTTTTTGTTGTTGTTGTTTTTTTATACAAGCTGGAGGAAGAGAGTCTACTTACCTGCTGCACAAGCTGCTAAAAATTTTTCACTCTTGCACAGGCGTTCAGCTATAAGATGTGTACAGTTTTTATATTTCTGGAGAGAAGAACCCACATGAAGCAATGTTACCACAGCACGACTTTATTAATAATAAAAATTTGTATTCTTATAATATCAAAGGGCACTTTATGATGCTTAAGCCAGTATTTTCATTCTATTTTTTAACTCTATGTTGAACTAAAATTTTAGCAAGTTCATACACTCACCTCACTCTTAATAAAAGTGCAATCTAGTTTTAAAAGTAATTTGACTAGCGCTTCCTTTTCTTCCATCTTAAATCCTGTCATTTGGATGATATGCTTTGTGGCACCATCTTCCATCTAGCACACACACACACACACACACAGAAGATAGCAGAATGTTAAACATAAAAATAAGGTTTACTGATTTTTTTCTTAATTATGAGTACTAAAAAGAAATTAAAACCATGAAACATATTATGAATTAAGCTTAATTGTAAATAATGTTACATTTAGTTACTACGATAAAAACCAGTTTCAAGTTATTTTCTCAAAACCTTGAAGTGAATTGTTGCTGTTTCTACATTGAAAGCCCGTACTATTATATTACTTTCCATTAAAACACACTGTTGATCCCAGCACTCAGGGAGGCAGAGGCAGGCAGATCGCTGTGAGGCTGTGAGTTAGAGGCCAGCATGGTCTAAAAAGTGAGTCCAAGGCAGCCAAAGCTACACAAAGAAACCCTGTCTCAGAAAACAAACAAACAAAACCTATAGTGCTGAATATGATTCTTCACACAATAGGGGCCTATATAAATATAAGCATACTCATTTTTTAGCATGAGTTTTTGTTGAAACCTTTTCAACAAGCATACTTGTGAACAATGAAACAATCAGCTGCATGGTGATTTTAAAAATGTGAGCAAAATTAAACATATACAGGTCACCAAAGTTACAGACAGAACTCATATTTCCATATTCGTATATTAAATAATTTTAGAGACAGAGACAATGACGCAAACTTTTGTGTTAAACATATTTTAAATTTCATCCTCTCTCCCCACCACACACACACTCTCTCTGATATATGTGTATGTGTATGTATGTATGTATATATATATATATATATATATATATATATACACACTTTCATATATGTGTTGATCATATCACAATATATCTCTGATGTATGTATATTAATTTTATCAAAAGGTAAACAGAAAAACCAGATGGTTTTAATTTAACTTTATTTTCATGGAGCATCAACTCATGAAATTTCGTTCACAAAGTACTTTGTGTTTAAGGTTTTACCTAATTCATAGATTTTCTAAGAAGAATATTCTTTTGCTTGTTCAAATGAGGTTACAAGTTAGGACTGTAGATGGCACCTTATAAAAAAACCTGTTTTGCTCTGATGATAAAGACATTATATAAATGGGATTCCAGTAACTTTCATTTCACTTTTGCTGTAATATCTGCAGAAAAGGATGTCACACTACAGCCAAAAGCAATAGCAGTTGCTTTTCTCAACATTCAAAGAAAAAAATGGCTTCTCAGAAAATCAAAGTTATCTTTAAGTGTTGGGAATAGTATGTACACTTAGCATGAATATGGCCCTGGATTCAATCAATATATACCACAAAACAACAACAACAACAAAGAAAAAAAAAACCAAAGAAAAGAAAAACCCATAAGCCTGAACAAAACATCTTTTAAAGGTGTAGCATTTTGAACACATGAATAAGTGAAGAATGTTTATAGAAATTTTATTTTCAAGGCATCAAATAAGGCCCTATATACATATCCATGGGTTCCATAACTATAGAACACATACATAAAATATTTGGGGGAAAAACCTTGAATTTGAACTAGCATGTAAAGGCTTTTTTTTTTCTTTTCAACACTATTCCATAATCAAAATAAAGTAATAACTATTTACACAGCATATGCATTAGATTAGGAATTTAAATTCTCAAGAGATGATTTAAAGTATGGAAGAGGAGGCAATTTAGATGATCAGATTTTGGTACCCAAAGGGAGTCTGGAACCAAGGCTCTGTAACACCTCAGAACTACTTTTTATTCTCTCTACCATCCCCCAAGATTAAAATTCCTAGCTCTACTACACTCCAAGGTTAAAACTCACTTTGGTGTAAGACTGAAAGTTACCTTATAAACCATTTATGTTTAAAGCATAGCACAGGTTTAGGAGTGAACCCTCTCTTTTCATGCTTAAAGTTCCTAAGAGAAGAAATGGTAGCTAGGGTAAAGAAACTGCAGTTTCTCTTTCTGTCTTTTATTATACTTGGGAGATGCTCCTTGAGACACCTAACTACTAGCGTTGCTCAGCACATCTGAGTAGCTGCACAGTCAGCTCACATTAATTCTTTCTGACACTTCTCAAGGGGTGCTGCTTGTCCTGTACTGCATGGACAGGTCAATTCACAGGTCATACAGTAAGCAGCACAGCAGAACTACATATCAGAGCCATCTCTCCAATCAACATTCACTCATTAAAGAAGCAGACAGTACGACTTCAACAAATATTTCTTCAGTATTTGCCACTTGATTGCAAAACAGGAAACAGGTATGCAGTATCAGCCCTCTAAAATACTGAAATTCAGACACAAAACACAAATATCTTTAAGAGTGAAAACCACAAAATATCTTTAAGAATGAGACTTTCAAATAAAGAAAATGCTTCAATGTACGGTACAGGGCTTTGATAAAACTAGGACACAATTATAAAATGTACACTAATGTGCATGGTATCTAATAAAAAATTAAACCATAAAATACTATTATCCACAAATAAGACACAAGTATTTCCCTAAATAGAGGTGTATTTACTGCATTAATTTAAAAAAATCATTTTCAAGGTTAATATAGTTAGCTCTTGAGTGACAATACCAAATAATACTGACTGGCGATACAGATGAACATTACAAAGATTTTGCTGTAGTGCAAGAAAGAACTTGTTTATTTCAAAAAACACCTAAACCCACACAATAAAGATATATTTGTATAATACAGCAAATGCCTGCAACTAGGGGAGAAAGCTGCTTTCATGAACTCAAAGGAGTTATTTATGCAAACCCTTTAATAATTTTTGTTTAGAGGATAGGTTGTTTTAGAAATAAACAAGTAAAATCAACGTACCTATAAATATTGTCTTGGTATTGAATTGATGTTCTTAATCGATATCAAAAGCCATGATTTTAAACATAGCACTTACTTTCTGAATTGTATTTTTATTCTTGTATTCACAAATATAATTTTTCAAAATTAGTTAGCAAGCTATTTCAAACAATATTATGAAAAGGAGAGGAATAAGGGTAATTTTTAGAACTTAAAGTTTTACCTATGGAAAATATGACACATTAAAAAAAACGTTACTGATTAGCCAGAATAGGGCAGGGATGAAGCCTAGAAGCAGAGCACGTGCCTACTACAAAGGGAGCAGAGGGGCCAATCCCTGTGCTCTCCTACCGCAATAATCAAAACAAAGAAAAAGGAAGATTGCTGTGATGCTATCACCAATAAGTGGCCTTTAAATATGGATTAAGCTTTATGAAAATTACATGTTATCTAGAAGTGAAAGGACAACATCTATCATACTCTGTTCTTAACAGTAATTGCTACTTTAAATTTTGAATTAACTGACATTTTAATATTTTTTGTTTTATATTTGGTATATATTATTAAACCATTTGAGCTTACAGAAATGCAGTTTTCAACCTTATGTTTGTAATACACATTTTGATGGCAATAATCACCTCCATATATTTAGCAACATTTTCTGCGAAACAATGTCTCATAATAATGAAAACAGGACCAACTGTATACAACTGCAAAAGCATTTTTAAAGCAATTTCTTTACTTAGAAAATGCTTATACAAAATTTTCCATGTAAAAAGAAAAGGAAGAACCCCAAGTGATACAACATCCTGATTCAGATATTATGTGCAATACATGTTTAAAAACAAATCAGACATGTATTCACAAGTTCATCAGAAAAACAGGAAATGTGGTAACTAACTTTCACAGAGCTGTAAACCCTGGACATGCATACAACTAGCAGTTTTTAGAAAGCCAAGACTAATCTAAGTGCATTCTGTAATTATGTTATCAACCTAAGGTAAAAGCTTATATAACATTGCAATGTTTTTTGAACATCACACTGTATGACAAAGATGGTCCATATGACATTAAATATATGATTACATGGGACAATATATACATAAACATGGCAATATAGACTATGGATGTCTTTTACATATAAAATTAGTAGTTGATAGCTCTTCCATTTCCTGCAAGCTTAAGAGAGCAATAAACAACGGCCTGATGTGCTAATGAGCTAGAAGAGAAAACTAAGAAAAATGTACTCCTTAGTACAAATCATTGAGCCAGGAAATTTAAAGTAGGGTCAAGTTTCAAGTAGGTGTTACATTCGGAAGTATGGGGAATTCAAAAGTCTACTTCTAAAGATCTTCTAGTACCAGGAAAGAACAAACATTCCATAATAGTTAATACTAGTGGCATTTCTGGAAAGATTACATATCTTTCCAGCTGAGGTAGGGGTAAAGGAATGGGAGACATGAACCTTCAAGAACCGACACAGATGACGACTTCACATAAAAGAGGAAAAAAGAGACCATTTATTTTTAATAATTAAATGTTTATCTTTGTAATAAAAATTACATCACTATATTCCTACCTAAAAAAATGTTCTTTGTAGTAATATTTTTAAAACTATAGAGTAATAATTCTTTAAAATGCACTTACCCTGAACCATACAAAACACAAAACTAAGGAGACAGTGCCTGTGAACAGAGTTGCCCTTTAAACATAGCAAGCAACTGTCACTGTGGTGTGGACTTTCTTAAAATATCTCTTACTGCGGCCTATCCTTGATGCCTGAAATTCTTTGACAGTTGGTGTCAGCCAGAAGCACCAGGAAACCTACAGTTCTCATTACTGTGATCATGTATATTTTATCCTAAGTTTTTAAATAGAACTTTTGAATGCTTTACAATATGCCAGCACTGGAACATGCTTGGAAAATGGAACTACAATATGTTAAAAAGAAAAGTTAGAAAGAGAAGTAGAGACAGAGCTGGGCATGGTTGAGTACACCTTTAATCCCAGCACTTTGGAGGAAGAGGCAGGTGGATCTCTGATTCAAGCCAGCATGGTCTACTTTTTGAGTTCCAGGCGAGCAAGAGTTACAGTGGGACCCTGTCTCTGATAAGTGGGGTAGGAGAGAGGGAGGAAAGGCAGGGTAAACAGTTGTCTAAAAAGTTACTTTAGAAAAGAGAAGCCAGGTTGTCTAACAAAGTCCTTGGGAAAAAAGTGTGTATATACACACATATACATATATATATATATATATATATATATATATATATATATATATATATA
>NW_026587759.1:2222630-2234753 GCF_907164565.1 Psammomys obesus
TATATATATATATATATATATATATATATATATATATATATATATATGCATATACTCATATCTTAGTCCTCATATACTGGAGTTATACACTGCTCGTTCTGAATTGCAAGTGGAGTGTAGGTAATCCTGGCCCTTCAGGGCTTAGGAGAGAACATACCTTTGCTCTACCATCACTCTACTATTTGATTTAAAAGATGTTATAATAGTGCCAACAAGATGGTTCAGCAGATAAAGACCCTTAACCATCAAACCTAAAGACAAGAGTTTGATTCCAAGACCCACATGGAAGAACACATTTAAAAATGAACACACAAAAATGCGAAAAAAAAGTCCTATTACTTCCTGCTGTATCTTTCAATGATATGACACTAATTATTTAACAGAGGTCTGGAGGAATTAAGAGATGCCACTCAATGTTACAGTGTCTACCGTGCATGTGTAAGACCATCAAGTTCAATGTACAAGCAACACACAACAAAAGAAGAGAAACTGAAACAAAGCCCTTGAAGTCTCTAGTGATGAGATTAGACAAATGTTTTTATCTCTAGGAAAAGGAGCAGTCATTAATTCCTCCTGGAGAATTTGGCAACATAGAATTAACAAAAAGTGACTGTGGTGAAAGAGAAAAACTAGGAAACTGAAGAACAATGTAGAGATATTCCCATGTATCCAACACTATTCATGGTGCAGGATGGACTAAACCTTTGAATTTAGGATTAAAGGAGTCCTTAGGAACCAAACTATACAAAAATAGTGTTGTATATAAAATCACAAGTATAAGAATAATTAAAATGATTGATTTAGTTCTTATTAAGGACCTTGTGTGGTCTACATATAGATGAAAAAACAAGATAATAATAAGAATACTGGAAATGACACCCAATTTAAGTTAGATAAGGAAGGAGTATAACTTACTAGTACAGTATATACTTAGCAGGAGATAAGCCCTGAGCCAATCCCTAGTACCAAGACACAGAAAAATAAAAATCCACCTTAAGAACTGACATCTTTGTAAAAACAGTAAAACCAAGATTCAAAGACAAGCCTGCATCTGTAAAAAGGGACAGTGGTTTCTACAATGCCAATCAGGCTTAAATTTCAGATTTAATCTACTTCTCTTAAACAATTTTACAAGGCAATTTTACAAAGCAATCTCTTATCCACCAGTAATAGAACGATAACAGTGCCTGAAAAAGAATCTGCTACATGGGTAAGGAGACATTTAAAGCAACAAAATGCAAAGATTTAAGCAATTATTAAGCATTCTCAAAAATAACCAATATCTATAATATTCACACATTTCTAGGAATATTCTAAAGAGTACTATACTATTACTTTTTTTTTTTTGGTAGAACAGATTCTATTATTTTCCTCTCAAAACAGATTTGGAATCAATTATTGGAATTTTTCATACATATTTTATTATTAAAAATAACAATATATTCTTGATTTCGCTGGAATCAATTAAAAGGACAAGTGATGTTCCACTATAGTTTTTTGTTCTTTGGAACGGTTCTTCAGTTTCTTTTGGTTTTATTATTTCAACCTTATGGAGAATAATGAGAACTACCTTTATTCTTAACATGATTTTTAAACAGTGGCAAGATCTAATTAGTAAGGCTATACTATTGGTTTCCTAAAAGTCAAATGGCATCCACAGAAATTGTGAATGCATGGAATCGAATTTTTAAGTGCTCTAAATTTTGATTACGAAAAGGAATTACAACACACCGCTACTTCGCACATTAACACCATCTAAGCTTTCTGCTTTACAAAAATAAAAAAATTCTAAATTATACAACTGACCTTCACTTAAGTAAATGAAACATGAGAAAATCTGGATTTAGGAATCAGGTCTAATAGAAGTTTAGTTGCTAGCCATGCTTGGTGGCGCACGCCTTTGATCCCAGCGCTCAGAAGGCAGAGGTAGGCTTGTGAGTTCAAGGCCAGCCTGGTCTAAAAAGTGAGTCCAGTGCAGCCAAGGCTACACAGAGAAACCTTGTCTCGAAAAACCAAGTTTAGTTGCTCAGTAAAGATGATCTCATAATAAGATATATCCAAACATATGAGTATTCCAACATCATCATCCTAGCTCGTGAAAAGAAATTAACTTACAAATAGTCAAATTTCCTCTGACACAACTCTAACTATCAGCTATGTTCTGGCCGCCTAGAATAAACATTCAATTCACAGGAACAACTTGAAAACGTAAGAGCTGGGTTATGACAGAGTAACAGACAATAAAGTGCATAAGGTGTATCTGTTACGTGCATATACTGTGAATCCAGTTCATTTTCAATACCTCAACAGAACCCCACCCCCACCCCACCCCGTTTTTCCTCTGTAGAGGGAAGTCAGTTGTCACAAAAGAGGTTGGGGACTTTAAAATCAAGTTCCATCTACTACAGGTCCCAAATCCTGATCTGGAGTATTAAGGTAAATCAGTGTTTGTCGATTTAGCCAGACCCTGGAAGTGGAATACATTTATGCATAATCACTTAGTGTTGTCCCGGTGGTTGGGCAGCAGAACCCCCGGGGACACAGACCCTTCCTTTAGGAAAGGTGCTGGCGCGTTGCTCTTCAAAGCCTACAGTGGCCGCTGAGGTAAAAGCTCATTTTCCTCTCGGTGTGAAACCAATTCTAAAAGAGAAAGAACGTCTCGATTCTCCTCCTAATGGAAGGCAGGCCCTGGGAATCCCTGCCACCTCCGCGGAAGCTAAGGCTTGGAAGCAGCCAAGAGCTGGGAGGGGGTGAGGCAGCCTAGCCGGTTCTATGGAAACGAGAGACGCGGGCGGCCTAGCACCCGGGCCCGGGAGCAGGCAGCGGCCGAGAGCACGGTGCGGGCGGCGCCCGGCCGCTCCGCCTGGCGGGGCCGAGCGGGCCGACGTCCGAGGCCCCGGCCACCGGCGCGGGCGCCCGACCCGAGTTCACCATGAAGGAACCAAGGCCGCGGACGGCGCGAGCGCCAGGCGCCTCCGCGGCCCGGCGACGAGGGCCGGGATGTCCCAGGCGCGGCCTGGGCCGCGGAAAATGGCGTCTTCCGAGCTGAGGCGCTTTACCTTCCCGGCCGACCGAGCTTCTGGGCTGTTTTCTTCGGGCGGCGGCGCCGGGGGCGGCGGCAGAGGTGACGACCACTGCGGCAGCACTCAGGGTTCCACTAGGCTGGGTTCTAGGAAATAATTTCCCGCCGCGCGCTCGGCGTCCGCGGAAGCGGTTTACTACTTCCGGGTGGTTGTTAGTGACGCTCTCGAGCGGTCGCCAGGGCCGTCTGAGCTGGGGCCGCTCGGTTCTGACCAGCGCGTCTGGCCCTGGCGGGGTCCGCGCCGCCGATGGAGACTGGTAAGTGACTGTTCCCTCTTGTCTCCTCGGCTGTTGTTTCCGTCCAGCCAGCTACCGCCGCGTGTTTGTTGGGCCGAGAAGTGAGCAGGCAAGGACTGAACCCCTAAATCCCCAGTCCTGTCCCGTGGCTCCCAGCCCTCGGCTGGAGAAGGCCCTGGGACCCGGCTTACAGTCTCCACTCGCTTTTCTTATTTCCAACGTGGAAGTCGATCTTGGCACTGCTGTGCCAGTGATCCGGCAGTGTTTCTACGGTGTTTGTGCAGGGTTTGGTCACCCTGGTTTCCTAAAAGTTGCATTATGTTCCTTCTACTGAATACCGTTAGAACAGTTCGGGGATTCACTGGGAGGGCATGCAGGCAGCTAAAGAGGAAATCTACATCTATTCAGAATGGCGCGTTCCTGACTGATAATTAATTAGTTGAACTTTTCTCCTTCAGTTTTATTTAAGAACAGCCTCGGTTTTTGTTATTGCTATGCATTAATGAGATGGTATCCGACTTACAATTCTGTGCAGCAGCTTTAGAGACACGTTTTGAAAAACATTGAACCAGGTGTACTTTCGAAAAGGAATGTTTTGGCTATACCTGCAGAGTCTCCAGCTGTGAATAGTTCGGGAGAATTTTGGATGGAGGCCTGAGTCACCCAGAGGAGTTGTAAAGAGAAATTGATTTGTAACAAATGTCTCGTGTGAGGAAAGATGCTCATTTATTCAAAGACCCAAAGGGTGCCATAAATGAATCTTAGAGTGTTACTTTTTCTTGACTAATACAGTTTTTCCAGGTGAATTCACTGATCACATTTGTTTGTGATTCATTGACCACCTTTCCCTCATTTTTCCCTCCATCCCAAAAAGGTCTAGAGATTACCATAAAGAAAAATGCAATTTTGGAGCTAGAGAGATGGCAGAGTGATTAAGAGCATGTTTTTATACATAAAATACTTACATAAACAAATCATTTAAAAAGAAAAATGCCATACATTAAAGGACTTTAAAGCAGCATGCAAGTGACCTTTTGCTTTTGAGAGCAAAGCTACCATATTTCAGAAAGCATGCTGATGTTGATCTTTCTAACTTGGCTTATTCACTGAACTTTAAAAAATATTGTCATTTTATTGATTACTTATATTTTAAACAGTTATAAGTTCTTTCAGGAAGATTTTATATGATTTCCATATAGTCACACAGTGACTCATTGTTTGCGACTCATATTCATATAGCATTCATTTATGCTCACAAGTATCTACCTTCTGCCTAGCAGTTTATATTCACGATTTAATGCTTATAAAAGAAAAATCCTGTCTTTTTGCATACATTTTATATTGCGTCTTAGAGGATGTAACTTACATAAAATTGTCAAGACTGAGATTCCAGCCTACCTGACTCTGAAATTTGGCTCTTTTCCTGGCATAGTGGCATGTGCCTGTAATTTCAGTATTTGGAGAGTGAAAGCAGGAGGATGAGGAGTTCAAGGTCACTAGGTTAAATCTTAGACCCTAAACACCAATCTGAACTATATCTGACTCTGTCTCAAAAATAAATCAAAACAAAACAACCACAAAACAGGCTGGAGAGATGGTTGTGTTGGCTGGTTTATACAACTTTATTTGTGTTCTTATACCTCTACCTCCATTCCAATCCTTATTCTACACCAATCCCTTCTAACCCCCAATACTATGTCAGAGAGGGGAAAGGGAGTGCAAATCTCTATAGGATACTTCCTGCTGAGTAAGGACTTAAGAGTTCCTTGAGGCAAGTCCAATCCAGGTTGTCAGAATTTCCAGCAATCCAGCAATAGCAAAAGCAGCAGCAGGAAGAACTAGCAGCAGCAAAGACAGCAGCAGGGGGAGCAGCAGCCACCTTCTTTGGAGTGCCTCCGGTACTTCATCCTCTTACCTGTAACCTTTCTAGTTGCATCTTAGATCCTTC
Source organism: Psammomys obesus (assembly GCF_907164565.1). Classification (NCBI taxonomy): domain Eukaryota; kingdom Metazoa; phylum Chordata; class Mammalia; order Rodentia; family Muridae; genus Psammomys; species Psammomys obesus. The sequence continues at coordinate 2,227,897 of NW_026587759.1, forward strand.
CATTTCCATTCACAACTTTTTCAATTGTCTTACCATTTTGTGCCAACTCTTGTTTAGCCAGAATGTAAAAGGAGGAAAAAAAGAAAATATAGAAAATCCTTTCTGGGAACAAAGTGGGAGAGACACAGTGGCAGCAACTACAATAAACTTTTTGTTGACATCCTGAAACAGAATATCCATTTCTTCATAGCTTACCACCTCTATGGTACTAGAAAACAGATTTTTCCATTACTTCAAGCCCTAAGTCTGGGTGCTGCTTGTAGGTGCTGTTTTTGCTCTATTATTCCAAGTCCCATGCTGTGTGCCACATGTTGGCGTATTTGTTTACACTGCTTTATTTGGGTTCTTAAACCTCTGCCTCCCTTCCAACCTTCATTCCACCTTAATGCCTTCCTTTCCCCCAACACTAGGTAGGAGAGGAAGAAGGTTAGAGCTGAAAGGAGGTATAGACCTCTGTAGGCTATTTCCTGCTGATTAGGGTAGAGTTCCTTGAGGCAAGTCAAGCTTGCTTGTCAGAATTTCCAGCAAACCAGCAATCCAGCAATCTAGCAATAGCAAACGGAGCAGGATGAACCAGCAGTATCGAAGGCAGAAACAAGGCAGCAATAGCTGCCATCTTCTTTGGAGTGTCCCCGTGCCCTCTGGAGGCTATGGCATTTATTCCCTTTTCAGTGTCCTCAGAATTTCCAGCAATCTAAAATTCTAAACACTCATGAAGCAAAGAGTCTGCTGTTGTGGACAGTTTGAAGCAACCCCATATCCCACATCTGGGATTAAATAAAAACATGTTTACATAACATAACTGGGGTTTTAAAGACACCAAAATTCTCACTACCTGGAAGAGTTCTTGTTCCTTTAGAACTCTGGTGTTTGCTTCTTAGCACCCACATGTGATGGCTCACAATGGCTCTATAACTCCAACTCCAAGTGATCCAATATCTTTTGGCTTTTGCTGGTACCTGCACATATGGCGCGCACACGCACACACACACTCTCTCTCTCTCTCTCACACACACATACACACACACATAAAAATAAATGTTTCAAAAAGAACACAGATCATAAATCATTTCTGTCTTAGGTATATTAAAAGAAGTATGTTAATCAATGTATACAAAGCAAACTTTGAAGATAAGATTTAAAGGCTAAACTCATTGTCATAGATAATGAATAATATATGAAAAATTATGAATAATATAAATTCTGATTGTTGGCCAGTTTTATTATTTTAACCTAAAGGTGAATAAATATCTGTATTTTATGTAAGTATAATACATTCAACAAAAGCATGTGCTTGCCTTCCAGTGCATTACAGAGCTCAGTAGCAATTGAATGACTCTTCTAGCTAACTCTAAAGGTAGTTATTAAAACACATTTGTATATATTTCCATATAACTGCCAACTATTTGTGGTTGGTTGCAGTTTCCTATGCAATGTAATCTTTAATCCTCACAGTATGAGGGGTATTATGCTTCTTTTATGGATGAAAAGCTGAGGCAAGATTAGACTTGTAAATTGTCCTGGTTCACATACAGTATTACTTACCAGACCTATGATTTGAACCAATGTATCTCCAAAGGCTCTACTCTTAACAAAATTACCATCCTGTCTCTAGTTAGATTTTACTCCTGGTGGTGTATATGTTTGCTAGCTACAGTGAATGATCAATCTGTAATAGCTATATTATTAAACCAAGTGCTCAAAACATTTGGGCAAAAGTGACTGTGGAAGTCCCTTTAAAGAAATCAGCTGAAGTTCCTGGCCCCCAGTCCTTGAATAAGGTATCTAAGTAAAACAACACATAGCAACAGGAAGAGATAACATTAGCAAAGTGGGTGCTCACAGCGTCTAGTGGAAACCAATTGAAGAAGTCAAGTCTAGAGTTTCTTGGAAAGCTTTCCAAGGATGAGCTTTCTAGGGCTGACCTTTTGGCTTCTTTTTTCCACTTTCCACTCAATTTATATCATGAAAGAAACAACAGTAACATATTTTTGAAATAATTTGCCTTCTAGCTGTTTTTTAAAGGCGCAGTGTTTTTATGCATGGGCCAAGAGGAATGTAGGTAACCCCACTTTTCTTTGAGCTCAAATGTAAGTTTATATACATTGTAGTGTATAAATGAAAAATTTTTATTTCTCTGGGGACAATATTTCTCATTATGAGAAACATTGGATTAGATAATTTTGTTTCCTTCTACCTGTAAAATACTCTGACCTCTGTTGACTCCTCAGTATTACTTGATAGCAGTTTTAGTGTACTAGAAAATCTTGGTCATGGGCTTGGCATATGCTGTCCCCATGCTTGGCTCCATGCTCATCCCCATGGAGCAACATGGAGTTATGCTTTAGTAAGGAGAAGTAAGATTCGAGTGTTTGTATTTTAATTACCAGCTCCCCCCCTTAAATCAGCTTCTACACAAGTAGTCAGGTAATCTTACTGAGCTTATGCTTCCATATATCAAAGGGATCCACAGAACTGCTGCAAAAATCATGAGTTGGTATATATAAAGGCTCACACAGTCAGCCTGACTCACAGTTGACATTAAATAAATATAGAATTTTATTCTCCCTCAATCTTGTATGGATTTAAGATTGACTGAGGTACTGGAAAGATAGCTCTTGCAGAGAACCTGGGCTTGGTTTCCAACACCCACACTGTGGCTCATGGCCATCTATAACACTTTCAGGAGGATTCCATATCCTCTTCTGAGCTCTGCAGGTACCAGCCACACATGTAATGCACATACTTGCAGGCAAAGCACCTCAAACATAAAACATTTTAAAGTGTTTAAAATATTTAAAAGAATATTGATGAAGATTATAAATTAGACAAGGATGAAGAACCTTTTTAAAGTATACTATGAAATAAAGTTTTATATACAAATAGTTATTATAGATGCCATTTCCAAACATTGCTGACTGAAAAGCATGACGATGGCATGCAGAGTAAGAAATGTTGCTTCCAGGAGCACAGATGAAAAAAAAAATTTTGCTGAAGAAAGATAAAGAGAAATGTGGCCTAGTGAAGATTTTGCAAGGGGCCCAAAGGAAAGAGTGGAGAAAAAAGGCAGTCGCTAAGTCGTTTGGATGCATAGGGTAGTGTTGCTAATAAGAGCTAAGGTAAAGATGGGGTTTAGGGTAGGCTGTCAACACCTCGGGTGTATGTTTGAAGGTGCTAGGCTTTCCACAGTGTGCATTCAGTTACGTGTGTGTGACCAGAGTCTGTGAGGGCTAAATTGGCACTTACTTTCTTTTGGTCTTTTTCCATCTCTCTTTGAAGGTTAATTTCTTACAGAAATAGTTGCATATATAAATAAGCCAAAAAGAAGGAAATGAGAACCTGCTCCTTAATCTCACTCAGAGGTTCCTACTTATCATGTCTTTCCACATATTTCAGATTTATGTGTGTGTGCTTTAAAAATAAAAATGTTTTAATGTTCTACAGTTTATCTAGTGACCTAGTTTTTTCCTTATTCCATGAATCTTTATATGTTAATAAATTTATTACTATAAGCTGAATTTTAGGGCGTCCATACTATTTAGTTTCAGGAATGTGTTACCACTTTTATAGAGAACGTCCTATTGCTAATTGATAGTACAATAAATGTTTTGAAGTATAAGAAAATGTTTTATAATAAAACATTTTGTCTTTTATATCATAAAGAGAAATGATGTACATCTCATGTGATAAATAGCATCAAATTATTACTAATTATATTTAAATTTTTAAATTTGGAAATTTAAAGGGATATGTTACTCTCTACTTTCCTCATACTTGCTTAATTGTATATAATTTGTGTATAATTAGATTTGACTATATTTAAACTTAAAAATCAGAAGATGTAAAGGGGAATATAATAGTAGTCTCCATATACTCATCTTGTCACCCTGAAAGTCAGCCCAGTAGTACCTGGTATGAATGGAAAAAGCACATCATATAGAAAATACAATTTTAACCGTTAGATGCACTGTTTTCTAAATGGATCATATTTTTGTAAGCAATGGGAAAAAGCCTTTCTTCAACGGTGCTATGTGATAAAGGGTGCATGGTTGAACAACAGTGTGAGCTTGCCTTCAGCCACTTCTTTCACCCTATTTGATCCATGTCTGTATAGGCACTTTGGCATACCTCATGAAGCAGCCTAGTTTCCTTTTCCATGGATATTCGGTATGGCTAATTTCTTTTGAATCATGCAGAGACATGAAGTAGGTTTTTGTCAAATCTGTGACGTCAGCTAAGCATCTTTTATCATATATGTGTTATGTGTGTGTGTTTTGTGTGTGTGTATACTTGCACATGTGTGTGTAGATTTTTAAGATCTTGAGTTATTGATAACCTTTCTGCTCTTTTAAAGAATATGTATCTAAAAAGAAAAAGGGTGAAGTTAAGCAAGACTGGAGCATGTGGAAAGCTTTCCTCCATACATACAAGTGGAACAGCCATATTGGCTTCCTAGAGTCTTTTTTATTTTATTTTATTTTTTATTTTTTTATTTTTTTACACTTTATTCACTTTGTATCCCCCCATAAGCCCCTCCCCCTCCCCTCCCGGTCCCACCCTCCCTCCCTCTTCTTCACGCATGCCCCTCCCCAAGTCCACTGGTAGGGGAGGTCCTTCTCTCCTTCCTTCTGATCTTAGTCTATCAGATCACATCAGGAGTGGCTGCATTGTTATCTTCTGTGGCCTGGTAAGGCTGCTCCCCCTTCAGGGGGAGGTGATCAAAGAGCAGGCCAATCAGATTGTGTCCGAGACCGTCCCTCTTCCCATTACTGTGTAACCCACTTAGACACTAAACTGCCATGGATTACATCTGTGCAGGGGTTCTAGGTTATCTCCATGCCTGGTACTTGGTTGGAGTATGGGACTCTGGGAAGACCCCTGTCTTCAAATTTTCTGGTACTGTTGCTCTCCTTGTGGGTTCCTGTCCTCTCCATAACCTACTATTCCCACTTCTTACATAAAATTCCATGCACTCTGCCCAACAGTTGGCCTTAAAGTCTCAGCATCTGCTCTGATAGTCTGCAGGGCAGAGTCTTTCAGAGGCCATCTGTGGTAGGTTCAGAGGTTGTCTCCTTCTTCTGATGTCCATCCTTTTTGCCTTTTGGGATAGGGATTGAGCGTTTTAGTCAGGGTCCTCTCTCTTGATTAGTTTCTTTAGATGTACAGATTTTAATAGGTTTATCCTATAACTCTATATGAGTGAATATATACCGTGTGTGTCTTTCTGCTTCTGGGACAGCTCACTCAGGATGATCCTTTCCAGGTCCCACCATTTACCTGCAAATTTCATGATTTCCTTATTTTTCATTGCAGAGTAATACTCCATTGTGTAGATGTACCATAATTTCTGCATCCATTCTTCAGTTGAAGGGCATCTGGGCTGTTTCCAGCTTCTGGCTATTAGAAATAAGGCTGCTACAAACATGGTTGAGGAAATGTCCTTATTGTGTACTTGAGCCTCTTTTGGATTTATGCCTAGGAGTGGTATGGCTGGGTCTTGAGGAAGTGCTATTTCTATTTGTTTGAGAAAGTGCCAAATTAATTTCCAGAGTGATTGTACAAGTTTACATTCCCACCAGCAGTGGAGGAGGGTTTCCCTTTCTCTACAACCTCTCCAACATGTGTTGTCACTTGAGTTTTTCATCTTGGAAATTCTGATGGGTGTAAGGTGAAATCTCAGGGTTGTTTTGATTTGCATTTCCCTGATGACTAAGGACGTTGAACATTTTTTTTAAGTGTTTCTCTACCATTCAATATTCCTCTACAGAGAATTCTGTTTAGCTCTGTTCCCCATTTTTAATTAGATTACTTGGTTTGCTGCTTTTCAGCTTCTTTAGTTCTTTATATATGCTGGATATTAGCCCTCTGTCAGATAAAGGGTTAGTGAAGATTCTTTCCCAATCTGTAGGCAGTCGTTTTGTTTTGATGACGGTGTCCTTTGCTTTACAGAAGCTTTTCAGTTTCATGAGGTCCCATTTATTGATTGTTGATCTTAGAGCCTGTGCTGTTTGTGTTCTGTTCAGGAAGTTGTCTCCTGTGCCAATGAGTTCTAGGGTATTCCCCACTTTTTTTTTCTAGCCAATTTAATGTGTCTGGTTTTATGTTGAGATCTTTGATCCACTCGGACTTCAGTTTTGTGCAGGGTGATAAGTATGGATCTATTTGCATTTTTCTACATGTAGACATCCAGTTGGACCAGCACCATTTGTTGAAGATGCTATCTTTTTTCCATTGTATGGTTTTGGCATCTTTGTCAAAGATCAGGTGTCCATAAGTCTATGGGTTTATTTCTGGGTCTTCTGTTCGGTTCCATTGATCCGCCATTCTGTTTCTGTGCCAGTACCATGCAGTTTTTATAACTGTTGCTCTATAGTACAGCTTGAGATCACGGATGGAGATACCTCCAGAAGATCTTTTATTGTAGAGGATTGTTTTAGCAATTCTGGGTTTCTTGTTATTCCATACGAAGTTGAGAATTTTTCTTTTCAGGTCTGTAAAGAATTGTGTTGGCAATTTGATGGGGATTGCATTAAATCTGTAGATTGCTTTTGGTAAGATGGCCATTTTTATTATGTTAATCCTGCCAAGCCATGAGCATGGGAGATCTTTCCATCTTCTCATATCTTCTTCTAATTTTTTCTTCAGAGACTTGAAATTTCTTTCATACAAGTCTTTGACTTGCTTGGTTAGGGTTACACCAAGGTACTTTATGTCATTTGTGGCTATTGTGAATGGTGTTGTTTCTCTAATTTCTTTCTCAGCCGTTTTGTCTTTTGTATACAGGAGGGCTACTGATTTTTTTGAGTTAATTTTGTATCCGGCCACTTTGCTGAAGGTGTTTATCAGCTGTAGGAGTT